>NC_086450.1:393178506-393338506 GCF_028390025.1 Pseudophryne corroboree
AAGCTACCATCTAAGGGCTTTATTCAGACTAACGGAAATGCTTACGATTCAGTACACAGTAGCCGTGCAAAGCTATGCAAATATTGCAGCTTCCGGGATTTGTATTCTGACGTCCACTGGTGGCATCTGTGATCCACCGCTTGTGTATGAAGATGCAACCATCAGATGCACATCGATCCATCATAGGCTTTCTGAGAGACCCAGCAATGCAAGTGTGCAAGTACGGGTGGGTACGGTGTACCCTTACGAATTTAGCCGTGGGTACGCCGTACCCACGCCGCCGGGCCGCCGCTCCCTCCCTCCCTTGCTGTTGCTCACCGCGCCGCTGCTACCTTCAATTCGGCGCCGGCCCGAGATCACGGATCAGCGCCTAATTGAAGGGAGACACTGTGGGGCAGGAGAGGCGCTCGCTGCGCTCTCCTCCCCTCACACACAGGAAGCAGCAGCGCAAGGTAAGCAGCAGGGGAAGGGGGGGCATGTGTACCTGGCACTGGGGGCATATCTGGCACTGGGGGCATCTCTGTATCTGGCACTGGGGGCATCTCTGTATCTGACACTGGGGGCATCTCTGTATCTGGCACCGAGGGCATATCTGGCACTGCGGGGACATATGTATCTGGCACCGGGGGCATATCTGTCACTGGGGGCATATCTGTATCTGGCACTGGGGGCATATCTGGCACTGGTGGGCATTTCTGTATCTGGCACTGGGGGCAGATCTGTATCTGGCACTGGGGGGCATTTATGTATCTGGCACTAGGGGCATCTCTGTATCTGGCACTGGGGGCATATCTGGCACTGGGGGCATTTCTGTATCTGGCACTGGGGGCAGCTCTGTATCTGGCACTGGGGGCATATCTGTATCTGGCAATGGGGGCATATCTGGCACTGGGGGGCATTTCTGTATCTGGCACTGGGGGCAGATCTGTATCTGGCACTGGGGGCATATCTGGCACTGGGGGGCATTTATGTATCTGGCACTGGGGGCATCTCTGTATCTGGCACTGGGGGCATATCTGGCACTGGGGGGCATTTCTGTATCTGGCACTGGGGGCATATCTGTATCTGGCAATGGGGGCATATCTGGCACTGTGAGGGTATTTCTGTATCTGGCACTAGGGGGCAATGTATATCTGACACAGTGGGGGCATTTGTGTATCTGACACTGGGGAGCAATGTATATCTGACACAGAGGAGGCATTTGTGTATCTGGCACTGTGAGGCAATGTATATCTGGTACTCTGGGGGCATTTGTGTATCTGGCACTCTGGGGACATTTGTGTATCTGGCACTGTGGGGCATTTGTGTATCTGGCACTGTGGGGCAATGTGTATCTGGCACTGTGAGGCAATGTATATCTGGCGCTCTGGGGGCATTTATGTATCTGGCACTGTGGGGCAATGTGTATCTGGCACTGTGGGGCAAGGTGTATCTGGCACTGTGGGGCAATGTGTATCTGGCACTGTGGGGCAATGTGTATCTGGCACATCTGGCACTGTGGGGCAATGTGTATCTGGCACTGTGGGGCAATGTGTATCTGGCACTGTGGGGCAATGTATATCTGGCACTGTGGGGCAATGTATATCTGGCACTGTGGGGCAACGTGTATCTGGCACTATTGGGGTCATATATGTATCTGCCCCCCCATATGTGTATCATGCCCCACACCCATTTCTTTGACGCTTCGGCACGCGCACACCGTACTTGTAAGACGTTTTTTCTACTTGCACCACTGGAGAGACCCTATAGTCATGTAGCATGGCTGTTGGAAGTAAGATACCGAAAACAATTTAAATGTGCACAGACTTGCAGGAACAAGCTGTGACAGGCCCCTGTGGCCACACCCCATTACTGCCCACAAATGTTCCCTGTGACTTTACAAATAAATAAATACTCACTGCGACCACTGTCGCAAGACAATTGCAGAACATGCACTGTGCTAATTAACTACATGTGCAGTGTAAGTCCAAAACCTGATTGCCAAAGATGTAGCTAGACATTTTGGTGCCCTGCGCTGTGCCAGAAAAAGCATTGGTGCCCCCACACTTTCCCAGGGGAATTGTCTTGTGGGAAATGGGCATAGCTGCACAATAGTACCCCTAATTTAAATTAAGTCATACAGTAGAGCCCCTTATTCACATTACATCACATAGTAGTGTCCCTTATACACGTTACGCCACACAGTAGTAGTGCCCCTTACACTACACAGTAATCATGCCCCCTACACCCTTACACTTTACGCTACACAGTAATCGCACCCCTTACATGTTACACCACACAGTAGTAGTGTCCCTTACACGTTACACCACACAATAGTATTGTCCCTTACACGTTACGCCACACAGTATTAGTGTCCCTTTCACATTACGCCACACAGTAGTAGTGTCCCTTACACGTTACACCACACAGTAGTATTGTCCCTTAAATGTTACGCCACACAGTAGTACCTCCTACAATTTACAACACACAGTACTAGTGACCCTTACATGTTATGCCACATAGTAATAGTGACCCTTACACATTACGTCACACAGTAGTAGTAACCTGTACATGTTACACCACACAGAAGTAGTGCCCCTTACATGTTACACCACACAGTAGTAGTTACCCTTACATGTTACACCACACAGTAGTATTGTCCCTTAAACATTACGCCACACAGTAGTGCCCTTACACCACACAGTAATGTTCCCCTTAAATAAAGTATTTATTTTTTTCTAACTGTATTAAAACGTTTTTTTTATTTATTTCATTTTATTTAGATATGATATTGTTAGCGCATCTGCAGCTGTAAACCCTGAATCTCCGTTTTCAGATGCTGTGCCCCTGTGTGACCCAGGCATCGACAATGCCAGACACCCAACTGACTGGCAGTGCGGTGAGTCCGCGCTTACCTGCTACTGGCCAGTATCGCCGTCTGCCCCAATCGTTTTTCTTTTATAAATAGCCCCAGGGTCACAGTAACAGCTTCAGGGTCCTACGTTAAATAGAAATGTAATAATTTAGAGACCTCTCTCTCTTCATAGTTTATAGCACACAGGCAATGCTAATACATGTCTTGTTCTCTGTCATTGTTATATAGTGTAAAGGGCCATACACACTAGACGATTTTTTTTAACCAATATGGCCAATACAGACGATTGTGAATGATATATAGTTCACATTGTCTAGTGTGTACGGTCCTGCAATCAACGATGTGCGCACCCATTGATTGCAGGTTGGCGGTCGGAGGTGCAGCATGCTCAATGTGAGCAATGTCACTTGTGACATTGCTCATCACTGCATGTGTGTACGGAGGCGCGATGAGCGATGTCCACAATGTGACATTGCTCACCCCCGCAGGGTTCTCCGTCCCCGGCAGCGGCTCCCCTCCCCGCCAGCGGCTTCATATCTGAGGCCACTGACGGGAGCCGCTGACCGCTCAGCGCGTCTCCCCTCCAGCGGCTGCCTCCCCGCCAGGGGCTTCATTGTAGCTGAGCTGCTGACGGAAGTCGCTGGAGGGGAGACGCTGACCGATCAGCGTCTCCATCCACTGCCCCACCTATGTACCCACTGTCCCACCAATGAACACCACTTCCCCACCAATTATATTTCCACTGTGCCACCAATGTAATTAAAAATTAATTATAATGGGTTCTAAATAATATAGAATATGCAACACCACGTTAAGGTCCCAAGGCGCCGTAGGTGGTACAAAGGGAGGTTGGATGTGCAGAACTCCCTTCAAAAAAGTCTGAACCTCAGGGAGGGCAGCCAATTGTTTCTGGAAGAAAATGGATAGGGCCGAAATCTGGACCTTCACAGAACCCAACCTCAGGCCCATATCCACACCTGCTTACAGGAAGAGGAGAAAACGTCCGAGTTGAAACTCCACCGTAGGAAACTTCTTGGATTCACACCAAGAGACATATTTCTTCCAAATACGATGGTAATGTTTAGACGTTACCCCTTTCCTAGCCTGTATCAGGGTAGGAATGACCTTCTTCGGAATGCCCTTCCGAGCAAGTATCAGGCGCTCAACTTCCATGCCGTCAAACGTAGCTGCGGTAAGTCTTGATAGGTGAATGGCCCCTGCTGCAGCAGGTCCTCCCGAAGAGGAAGAGGCCTCGGTTCTTCTTGCAGTAGATTCAGAAGGTCCGCGTACCAAGCCCTTCTCGGCCAGTCTGGAGCAATGAGGATCGCTTGAACCCTTGTTCTCCTTATGAGCTTTAGGATTCTTGGGATGAGTGGGAGTGGTGGAAACACGTACACTGACTGGAACACCCACGGAGACACCAGGGCGTCCACTGCCACTGCTTGTGGGTCCCTCAACCTGGAACAATAACGCTGAAGCTTCTTGTTGAGACAAGAGGGCATCATGTCTATTTGGGGTAATCCCCAAAGGTCTGTTATTTCCTTGAACACCTCTGGATGGAGACCCCACTCCCCTGGATGGAGATTGTGTCTGCTGAGGAAGTCTGCTTCCCAGTTGTCTACTCCCAGAATGAAAATGGCTGACAGCGCCAACGCGTGTTTTTCTGTCCAGAGGAGTATTCTTGTCACCTCTGACATTGCTGCTTTGCTCTTCGTTCCGCCCTGTCAGTTTATGTAAGCCACTGTTGTTACATTGTCCGACTGCACTTGAATGGCCGGATTTCTTAGAAGAGGGACCGCCTGAAGAAGACCGTTGTAGATGGCTCTTGGTTCCAGGATGTTGATGGGCAGGCCAGCTTCCAGGCTTGACCACCGTCCTTGGAAAGTTACTCCTTGAGTGACTGCTCCCCAACCCCGAAGGCTCGCATCCGTGGTTAGAAGGACCCATTCCTAAATCCCGAACCTGAGACCCTCCAGAAGGTGAGGTAATTGTAACCACCAGAGGAGCGAAATCCTGGACTTCGGCGACAGACGAATTCTCTGGTGCATGTGGAGATGAAATCCCGACCACTTGACCAGAAGATCCAGTTAGAAGGTCCGAGCGTGGAACCTCCCGTACTGAAGAGCCTCGTAAGAGGCCACCATCTTTCCCAACAGGCGAATGCATTGATGAACCGACACCTGGGCTGGCTTCAGGACATCCTGGACAATAGTTTGTATCACCAACGCCTTTTCCTGAGGAAGAAACACCTTCTGCACTTCTGTGTCCAGGATCATTCCCAGAAAGGACAATCTCTGGGTTGGTTCCAAATGTGACTTTGGAAGGTTCAGAATCCAACCATGACTCTTGAGGAGGCGTGTTGTGAGAACAATGGACTGCAGCAGCTTCTCCTTGGACGATGCCTTTATCAGCAGATCGTCCAGATATGGAATGATGTTCACTCCTTGTTTGCGGAGGAGAACCATCATCTCTGCTATCACCTTGGTAAACACCCTTGGTGCTGTGGAGAGGCCGAATGGCAGGGCCTGGAACTGGAAATGACAGTCCAGCAATGCGAAACGGAGATAAGCCTGATGCGGCAGCCATATCGGAATGTGGAGGTACGCATCCTTGATATCCAGGGATACCAGGAATTCACCCTCTTCCAGACCTGATATCACTGCCCTGAGAGACTCCACCTTGAACTTTAACTCCTGTAGAAAGGGGTTCAATGATTTTAGGTTCAGAATGGGCCTGGCCAAACCATCCGGTTTCGGTACCACAAAATGGTTCGAATAGTAACCTGTGGCCTGCGCAGGAGGAGGAACTGGCACAATGACCTGTGCCTCCACCAGCTTTTGGACAGCTTCTTGTAGTACAGTGCTGTCTGCCAACAGAGCTGGTAAGCCTGTTTTGAAAAAACAATGAGGAGGGAGACTTTGAAATTCCAGCCTGTATCCCTGGGATACAATATCACCCAGGGATCCAGGCCGGACGATACCCAGACGTGACTGAAGTGTCTGAGTCTCGCTCCCACCGGCCCCACCTCCAGGACTTTGGCGTACCTGAAGCAGGCTTTTGTTCCTGGGAACCTGCAGCGACAGGTTTCTTGGACTTAACTCGACCTCCCCTAAAGAAGGTATTGGACGCTCTGGCCTTTCTAGGCTTGTTAGGCCGAAAGGACTGTGTTGCAGATGAAGAGAAGGATTTCTTCGGAGCAGGTGCTGCTGCGGGAAGAAACGGAGACTTACCCGCTGTAGCCGTGGATATCCACGCGTCTAGAGCTTCCCCAAAGAGATCCTGACCTGTATAGGGAAGGGACTCCACACTTTTTCTGGATTCCGCGTCGACCGACAACTGGCGCAGCCACAGTCCCCGACTAGCTGAAACAGACATGGAAGAGATTCCCGCAGCCATGGAACCCAGGTCTTTCATGGATGCTACCATAAAACTTGCTGAATCATGTATGTTGCGTAAAAATAATGCAACATCATCCTTATACATCGTATCCAAATCCTCAAGTAAGGTAGCTGACCACTTTACTATAGCCTTTGCAATCCATGCACTAGCAATAGTGGGACATAATATGGCCCCTGAAGCAGTGTACATTGATTTAAGTGTGTTATCAATTTTTCGATCAGCCGGCTCCTTTAAGGCGGTAGATCCTGGAACAGGCAAAAGCACCTTCTTTGAGAGTCTGGACACAGATGCGTCAACAATCGGCGGGTTTTCCCATTTTTTTTAATCCTCCTCAGGGAAAAGAAACGCCACCTGTACCCTTTTAGGGACCTGGATTTTTTTCTGTGGATTTTCCCATGCTTTCTCAAATATAGCATTCAATTCCTTTGACGCAGGGAAGGTTAGCGAGGCTTTTTTTAGTGTCAGTGAAAAAGGCCTCCTCAACCTGTTCAGGTGTGGCATCATTAATATTCAACACATCCATGATAGATTCTATCATCAATTGCACCCCCTTTGCAAGAGATGCGGACCCCCGCAACACATCCCCATCACCGTCTGTGGTGTCAGAATCGGTATCCTTGTCATCTTGTGTGATATGCACAAGCGCACGCTTATGGTGTGGTATATAGCGAAGCGTCCTGAGGTACCAGAAACTGGCCATACTGCCATAGAGCTCTGTAATACCTGGGTTGCAGATTCATTACTTGCAACCCTGTCAGAAATCTGAGAAATCCAAGATTTGATAGAGGAAAACCACTCAGGCTCCCTAGCTTATTATCTGTGCTAAACCAGTACTATCCTGATTACATGGAATGGGATCATCCTGGGAGGACAAATCCTCTGCATCATATGACACAGTGTCCCTGGACATAGCTAAAGGAGACCACCAAACACTCTACACACACAGGTGAAGGCAGACAGCGTTTCCCCCCCAAGAATGGCAAGAGAGACACAGAGATTGGAGCCAACCTACACACAGCGCTTTTACCAAAGGGAGACCCTTTGTCAGCGCTGACTGTGCACTTTAATAGGACACACAGTCGTATTACAGCCTCCCCCCCCCCCCCCTTCTACAACCCCCTGGTACCGTTTACAGATAACTGGAGTTGCTGTGGAGGGACCTGATTCTGCTTCTCAGCGCTGTGCAGGCAGGAAAATGGCGCTGAAACGTTGCTAGGTCCGCTCTGAGAAGCTCCGCCCCCAGAGCCGGATTAAGACCATGGGGGGCCCGGGGCACTTAAGAGAGTGGGGCCCCTAATAGAGAAGGCAGAAAATATATATATATATATATATATATATATACATACATACACACACACACACACACACACACACACACACACACACACACATATATATATATATATATATATATATATATATATATGACAAGAATTACTCTCCTACTGCGCTATTTCAAATAAAACACTAAAATTAATTAATTATATGGCTGCCTGTATCCTCTAAGTTCCCTGTTAGGAGGAACTAAATGTGTGAAAATATGAAACGAAATAGAGGAGATGGCGCCAAGGGAGTTATATCAACGCCCTACCTAAAAACGGACCCTTACAGTACTCTCCGGATAAATTACGTCAGATAACAAATACTAACATAAAAATGTATTAAAACAACATATAAACCCGACACAAATGTTCATAAGTATACAGAGTTGATACATTTACATTTGTCGCACAATTTGAACAATCAGTTTGTAGTGATGAGGAAAAAGCGTAGATATATCACTACGATTTCCTCCTTCTCCTTATTGTAGATTCGGAGGTAACATCAGATAATAGATAGATAAATAACCCAACGCGTTTCGTCTTGTTCCAAGACTTCATCAGGGGTAAAATCTCTACATTTCAGAACATATTGTCAGCACATAAAAGGTCATTCAAAGATGTATGAACAACGTTTCAATATTTCAATGGGACTTGATTGATACAGCGAGGACCATACCTCATATATCATCAGCTTGAGTCTGACATTCAGATATTCGAATATGGGGAAGATTCATATGTGTATAGAATCTAACTGGTTCGCAAGCATAAGGAACCTCATCGGTCAGCAGCTTGAACCTGACACTCAGAGACTCAGGAGTGAAGGCAATTCAAATGGGTATAATGTCTAACCAATTTAGAACACGTGGTAGACCCTCCAGTAGTGCAGTGCTGACAGGCAAGTCTCTGTATAATGCCTTCACTCCTGATCTTCCGATCCGATCTGCGGTGCTGTGCTCCCCGGATCCCGTTCTCACTGCAGCAGCGGGCGCACAGACAGGACAGCTGAGCTGAGCGATGGCTCAGCTGTCCAATAAAGTATGAATGAAGCAGCCTGCCGCTCAGTCATTGGCTGGGCACGCAGGCTGTTTCATTGATACATTATTGGACAGCTGAGCCCAGTGGCGTAACTAGAAATTTTTCTCCCCCAAGCCAAAAAATCCTTCGGCGCCCCCCCCCCCCATACCCCCCTTAATTGGCACTAGCAAAGGTAGAAAAATGTGCACGCCGCAGGCGCGCGCCGGCAAAAAGGGTGTGTGGCTTTGTCGAAATGGGCGTGGAGGGCGTGGCATTGCAGGAAAAGACTACCTTATACCCCAGTTTTGCAACCTGCACGCCCAGACGTTGGCCACCACAGGAAAGAAAAATAATCCTGATTCATGCCCCTTACATTATTTGTCATTTTTCCTCCTTATAGTAATGCCCAGTATACATTATGCCACATACTGCAATGGCCCTTAGACATTATTCCACACACAATAATGCACATGACACAATATGCACACACTGTAATGCCCCAGACACATTATGCCACACACCGTAATGCCTGTGACACATTATGTCAGGAATCGCAATGCCCGTTATACATTATGCTACACACTGCAATGCCCCTGATACATTATAGCACATACAATGTCTGTGACACAGTATGACACACACCACAATGATCCTGAGACATTATACCACATACCACAATGCCCGTGATATAGTATACAACATACCGTAATGCCTGATACATTATGACACACACCGCAATGTCCGTGATACATTATGCCACACACCGTAATGCCCATTACACATTAAGTTCTACAGTAAGGCTTCTAATTACTTTTAAATTACCTGCTCGTTGTCAGGGGTTTCATGCTCTTGGTTCCATGCACGGTGCCAGGGGTTTTCATGCTCAGGGTGTCATGCTCGTTGCCAGGGGTTTCATGCACTGGGTGTCATGCTCGTTGCTAGGGGGTAGTGCTTGTTGCTAGGGCCATGCTCCCAGTGCCACATATGCCCCCAGTGCCAGATATTCCCCTACAGTGCCAGGTATATGCCCCTAGTGCCAGATATTCCCCCACAGTGCCAGGTACATGCCCCCAGTACCACATATACCCCCCCCCAGTTCCACATATGCCCCCTCAGTGCCTGCTTCCCCCAGTGCCAAATATTCCCCCACAGTGCCAGGTATATGCCCCCAGTGCCAGATATTCCCCCACAGTGCCAGGTATATGCCTCCAGTGCCAGATCTTCCCCCCACAGTGCCAGGTATATGCCCCCAGTGCCAGATCTGCCCCCACAGTGCCAGGTATATGCCCCCAGTGCCAGATCTGCCCCCACAGTGCCAGGTATATGCCCCCAGTGCCAGATCTGCCCCCACAGTGCCAGGTATATGTCCCCAGTGCCAGATCTGCCGCCACAGTGCCAGGTATATGCCCCCAGTGCCAGATCTTCCCCCCACAGTGCCAGGTATATGCCCCCAGTGCCAGATCTGCCCCCCACAGTGCCAGGTATATGCCCCCAGTGCCAGATCTGCCCCCCACAGTGCCAGGTATATGCCCCCAGTGCCAGATCTTCCCCCCCACAGTGCCAGGTGTATGCCCCCAGTGCCAGATCTGCCCCCCACAGTGCCAGGTATATGCCCCCAGTGCCAGATCTGCCCCCCACAGTGCCAGGTATATGCCCCCAGTGCCAGATCTGCCCCCCACAGTGCCAGGTATATGCCCCCAGTGCCAGATCTTCCCCCCCACAGTGCCAGGTATATGCCCCCAGTGCCAGATCTCCCCCCCCCCACAGTGCCAGGTATATGCCCCCAGTGCCAGATCTGCCCCCCACAGTGCCAGGTATATGCCCCCAGTGCCAGATCTGCCCCCCACAGTGCCAGGTATATGCCCTCAGTGCCAGATCTTCCCCCCCACAGTGCCAGATCTGCCCCCCACAGTGCCAGGTATATGCCCCCAGTGCCAGATCTCCCCCCCCCCCCACAGTGCCAGGTATATGCCCCCAGTGCCAGATCTGCCCCCCACAGTGCCAGGTATATGCCCCCAGTGCCAGATCTTCCCCCCCACAGTGCCAGATCTGCCCCCCACAGTGCCAGGTATATGCCCCCAGTGCCAGATCTTCCCCCCCCCACAGTGCCAGGTATATGCCCCCAGTGCCAGATCTGCCCCCCACAGTGCCAGGTATATGCCCCCAGTGCCAGATCTGCCCCCCACAGTGCCAGGTATATGCCCCAAGTGCCTGCTTCCTCCCCCCCCCCATGTGTTGGAGGGACACGGAGCGCATCGCGCGTCTCTCCTGTGTCCCTCCTGGCTCTCCGCGGGCTGGTCTGATAAAGGAAGTGCCGGTTCGTGAGCCAACCAGAGCTCACGAACGGCACTTCCTTAGACCGGCCGGGGGAGAGCCAGGGAGGGACACAGGAGAGATGCGCGATGCGCTCCGTGTCCCTCCAACACAGCAGGGAGGGAGAGGAGACCGCAGATTGACATGCGGACGCTCGTCCGCATGTCAATCTGTTCTAAGGGAGCCGGGGAGCACAGCACCGCAGATCGGATCGGAAGAGAGATCCGATCTGCGGTGTAGCAGGGGGCCCTTTTGGAAAGGGGGGGCCCGGGGTACGTATCCCCCGCCCCCCCCCCCCTTAATCCGGCTCTGTCCGCCCCCTTAATGGCGCTGTCTTCCCGCTCTTCATGGATTATACTGGCCTGAGGAATTAGTGCTGGCTGAGATCCGGGGACCCCGACATGCTTCTGGACCAGTGTAGGTTGTTGCGCTGGCTTAGGGCGCCCCTCACACGCCGCACCATGTGCCGCTGAGCCATCCCCGGAGCGCAGTTAATACTGCGCTCCTACCCTGTGTCGCCATCTTCTCACCGATCCCCCGTTTGCTAGGGGGGTCGGTGTCTCACTCGCCACCGATTCTTCAGCTCTGCAAGGGGGTAGCGGCATGCTGCTGGGGCGAGCAGTCCCCTGTGACGGAGAACGATCAGATCCCTCTGGAGCTCAGTGACCAGTCAGCGGAGACAGTGGCTCAGACCCCGCAGGGCGGACACTGCTCCCCCCCTCAGTCCCTTGCTGCAGGGAGGCTGTTGCCAGCAGCCTCCCTGTAAAATAATAAACTCTAAAAAAATACATTTACCAGGAAAACTCAGGAGAGCTCCCCTAACTATGACCGGCTCCTCCGGCACATTTTCTGAACTGAGACTGGTAGGAGGGGCATAGAGGGAGGAGCCAGCCCACACTCTTAAACTCTTAAAGTGCCAATGGCTCCTGGTGGACCCGTTTATACCCCATGGTTCTAATGTGGACCCCAGCATCCTCTAGGACGTAAGAGAAAATTAATTTTGAATTACGATGGTGGCACAGTGGAAATATAATTGGTGGGGCAGTGGGGGATAAAAAACTTAATTGGTTCCCCCTTCTACAGCCCTGCCCACACACCCAGAAATGCCTCCCCAATATTAAAATATGTAAATAAGGTGCCAATTCCAAAGATATCTTTCGTCTTTCAAATTGTCTGAAAAATTGCGTAGTGTGTACTAGAGATGAGCGGGTTCGGTTTCTCTGAATCCGAACCCGCACGAACTTCATGTTTTTTTTCACGGGTCCGAGCGACTCGGATCTTCCCGCCTTGCTCGGTTAACCCGAGCGCGCCCGAACGTCATCATGACGCTGTCGGATTCTCGCGAGGCTCGGATTCTATCGCGAGACTCGGATTCTATATAAGGAGCCGCGCGTCGCCGCCATTTTCACACGTGCATTGAGATTGATAGGGAAAGGACGTGGCTGGCGTCCTCTCCATTTAGATTAGAAGAGAGAGAGAGAGAGATTGACCTGATTTACTGGAGATTAGGAGTACTGTAGAACTGTGTAGAGAGTGCAGAGTTTACTAGTGACTGACCACAGTGACCACCAGACAGTGCAGTTTTATTTAATATATCCGTTCTCTGCCTGAAAAAAACGATACACAGTGACTCAGTCACATACCATATCTGTGTGCACTGCTCAGCCCAGTGTGCTGCATCATCTATGTATATATCTGACTGTGCTCAGCTCACACATCTTATAATTGTGGGGGAGACTGGGGAGCACTGCAGTGCCAGTTATAGGTTATAGCAGGAGCCACGAGTACATATTATTATTAAAATTAAACAGTGCACACTTTTGCTGCAGGAGTGCCACTGCCAGTGTGACTGACCAGTGACCTGACCACACTGACCACCAGTATAGTTAGTAGTATAGTATACTATATTGTGATTGCCTGAAAAAGTTAAACACTCGTATCTGACTGTGCTCAGCTCACACATCTTATAATTGTGGGGGAGACTGGGGAGCACTGCAGTGCCAGTTATAGGTTATAGCAGGAGCCAGGAGTACATATTATTATTAAAATTAAACAGTGCACACTTTTGCTGCAGGAGTGCCACTGCCAGTGTGACTGACCAGTGACCTGACCACACTGACCACCAGTATAGTTAGTAGTATAGTATACTATATTGTGATTGCCTGAAAAAGTTAAACACTCGTCGTGTGACTTCACTTGTGTGGTGTTTTTTTTTTTATTCTATAAAAAACTCATTCTGCTGACAGACAGTGTCCAGCAGGTCCGTCATTATATAATATATACCTGTCCGGCTGCAGTAGTGATATATATATATTTTTTATATCATTATTTATCATCCAGTCGCAGCAGACACAGTACGGTAGTTCACGGCTGTAGCTACCTCTGTGTCGGCACTCGGCAGTCCGTCCATAATTGTATACCACCTACCCGTGTTTTTTTTTCTTTCTTCTTTATACATACATACTACTACTACATCTCTTTATCAACCAGTCTATATTAGCAGCAGACACAGTACAGTACGGTAGTCCACGGCTGTAGCTACCTCTGTGTCGGCACTCGGCAGTCCGTCCATAATTGTATACCACCTACCCGTGGTTTTTTTTTCTTTCTTCTTTATACATACATACTACTACTACTACATCTCTTTATCAACCAGTCTATATTAGCAGCAGACACAGTACAGTACGGTAGTCCACGGCTGTAGCTACCTCTGTGTCGGCACTGGGCAGTCCGTCCATAATTGTATACCACCTACCCGTGGTTTTTTTTTCTTTCTTCTTTATACATACATACTACTACTACATCTCTTTATCAACCAGTCTATATTAGCAGCAGACACAGTACAGTACGGTAGTCCACGGCTGTAGCTACCTCTGTGTCGGCACTGGGCAGTCCGTCCATAATTGTATACCACCTACCCGTGGTTTTTTTTTCTTTCTTCTTTATACATACATACTACTACTACTACATCTCTTTATCAACCAGTCTATATTAGCAGCAGACACAGTACAGTACGGTAGTCCACGGCTGTAGCTACCTCTGTGTCGGCACTGGGCAGTCCGTCCATAATTGTATACCACCTACCCGTGGTTTTTTTTTCTTTCTTCTTTATACATACATACTACTACTACTACATCTCTTTATCAACCAGTCTATATTAGCAGCAGACACAGTACAGTACGGTAGTCCACGGCTGTAGCTACCTCTGTGTCGGCACTGGGCAGTCCGTCCATAATTGTATACCACCTACCCGTGGTTTTTTTTTTCTTTCTTCTTTATACATACATACTACTACTACATCTCTTTATCAACCAGTCTATATTAGCAGCAGACACAGTACAGTACGGTAGTCCACGGCTGTAGCTACCTCTGTGTCGGCACTGGGCAGTCCGTCCATAATTGTATACCACCTACCCGTGGTTTTTTTTTTCTTTCTTCTTTATACATACATACTACTACTACTACATCTCTTTATCAACCAGTCTATATTAGCAGCAGACACAGTACAGTACGGTAGTCCACGGCTGTAGCTACCTCTGTGTCGGCACTCAGCAGTCCATCCATAATTGTATACTAGTATCCATCCATCTCCATTGTTTACCTGAGGTGCCTTTTAGTTGTGCCTATTAAAATATGGAGAACAAAAATGTTGAGGTTCCAAAATTAGGGAAAGATCAAGATCCACTTCCACCTCGTGCTGAAGCTGCTGCCACTAGTCATGGCCGAGACGATGAAATGCCAGCAACGTCGTCTGCCAAGGCCGATGCCCAATGTCATAGTACAGAGCATGTCAAATCCAAAACACCAAATATCAGTAAAAAAAGGACTCCAAAACCTAAAATAAAATTGTCGGAGGAGAAGCGTAAACTTGCCAATATGCCATTTACCACACGGAGTGGCAAGGAACGGCTGAGGCCCTGGCCTATGTTCATGGCTAGTGGTTCAGCTTCACATGAGGATGGAGGCACTCAGCCTCTCGCTAGAAAAATGAAAAGACTCAAGCTGGCAAAAGCAGTAGCACCGCAAAGAACTGTGCGTTCTTCGAAATCCCAAATCCACAAGGAGAGTCCAATTGTGTCGGTTGCGATGCCTGACCTTCCCAACACTGGACGTGAAGAGCATGCGCCTTCCACCATTTGCACGCCCCCTGCAAGTGCTGGAAGGAGCACCCGCAGTCCAGTTCCTGATAGTCAGATTGAAGATGTCAGTGTTGAAGTACACCAGGATGAGGAGGATATGGGTGTTGCTGGCGCTGGGGAGGAAATTGACCAGGAGGATTCTGATGGTGAGGTGGTTTGTTTAAGTCAGGCACCCGGGGAGACACCTGTTGTCCGTGGGAGGAATAGGGCCGTTGACATGCCTGGTGAAAATACCAAAAAAAATCAGCTCTTCGGTGTGGAAGTATTTCACCAGAAATGCGGACAACAGGTGTCAAGCCGTGTGTTCCCTTTGTCAAGCTGTAATAAGTAGGGGTAAGGACGTTAACCACCTCGGAACATCCTCCCTTATACGTCACCTGCAGCGCATTCATAATAAGTCAGTGACAAGTTCAAAAACTTGGGCCGACAGCGGAAGCAGTCCACTGACCAGTAAATCCCTTCCTCTTGTAACCAAGCTCACGCAAACCACCCCACCAACTCCCTCAGTGTCAATTTCCTTCTTCCCCAGGAATGCCAATAGTCCTGCAGGCCATGTCACTGGCAATTCTGACGAGTCCTCTCCTGCCTGGGATTCCTCTGATGCATCCTTGCGTGTAACGCCTACTGCTGCTGGCGCTGCTGTTGTTGCTGCTGGGAGTCGATGGTCATCCCAGAGGGGAAGTCGTAAGCCCACTTGTACTACTTCCAGTAAGCAATTGACTGTCCAACAGTCCTTTGCGAGGAAGATGAAATATCACAGCAGTCATCCTGTTGCAAAGCGGATAACTGAGTCCTTGACAACTATGTTGGTGTTAGACGTGCGTCCGGTATCCGCCGTTAGTTCACAGGGAACTAGACAATTTATTGAGGCAGTGTGCCCCCGTTACCAAATACCATCTAGGTTCCACTTCTGTAGGCAGGCGATACCGAGAATGTACACGGACGTCAGAAAAAGACTCACCAGTGTCCTAAAAAATGCAGTTGTACCCAATGTCCACTTAACCACGGACATGTGGACAAGTGGAGCAGGGCAGGGTCAGGACTATATGACTGTGACAGCCCACTGGGTAGATGTATGGACTCCCGCCGCAAGAACAGCAGCGGCGGCACCAGTAGCAGCATCTCGCAAACGCCAACTCTTTCCTAGGCAGGCTACGCTTTGTATCACCGCTTTCCAGAATACGCACACAGCTGAAAACCTCTTACGGCAACTGAGGAAGATCATCGCAGAATGGCTTACCCCAATTGGACTCTCCTGTGGATTTGTGGCATCGGACAACGCCAGCAATATTGTGTGTGCATTAAATATGGGCAAATTCCAGCACGTCCCATGTTTTGCACATACCTTGAATTTGGTGGTGCAGAATTTTTTAAAAAACGACAGGGGCGTGCAAGAGATGCTGTCGGTGGCCAGAAGAATTGCGGGACACTTTCGGCGTACAGGCACCACGTACAGAAGACTGGAGCACCACCAAAAACTACTGAACCTGCCCTGCCATCATCTGAAGCAAGAAGTGGTAACGAGGTGGAATTCAACCCTCTATATGCTTCAGAGGTTGGAGGAGCAGCAAAAGGCCATTCAAGCCTATACAATTGAGCACGATATAGGAGGTGGAATGCACCTGTCTCAAGTGCAGTGGAGAATGATTTCAACGTTGTGCAAGGTTCTGATGCCCTTTGAACTTGCCACACGTGAAGTCAGTTCAGACACTGCCAGCCTGAGTCAGGTCATTCCCCTCATCAGGCTTTTGCAGAAGAAGCTGGAGACATTGAAGGAGGAGCTAACACGGAGCGATTCCGCTAGGCATGTGGGACTTGTGGATGGAGCCCTTAATTCGCTTAACAAGGATTCACGGGTGGTCAATCTGTTGAAATCAGAGCACTACATTTTGGCCACCGTGCTCGATCCTAGATTTAAAACCTACCTTGGATCTCTCTTTCCGGCAGACACAAGTCTGCTGGGGTTGAAAGACCTGCTGGTGAGAAAATTGTCAAGTCAAGCGGAACGCGACCTGTCAACATCTCCTCCTTCACATTCTCCCGCAACTGGGGGTGCGAGGAAAAGGCTCAGAATTCCGAGCCCACCCGCTGGCGGTGATGCAGGGCAGTCTGGAGCGACTGCTGATGCTGACATCTGGTCCGGACTGAAGGACCTGACAATGATTACGGACATGTCGTCTACTGTCACTGCATATGATTCTCTCAACATTGAAAGAATGGTGGAGGATTATATGAGTGACCGCATCCAAGTAGGCACGTCACACAGTCCGTACTTATACTGGCAGGAAAAAGAGGCAATTTGGAGGCCCTTGCACAAACTGGCTTTATGCTACCTAAGTTGCCCTCCCACAAGTGTGTACTCCGAAAGAGTGTTTAGTGCCGCCGCTCACCTTGTCAGCAATCGGCGTACGAGGTTACATCCAGAAAATGTGGAGAAGATGATGTTCATTAAAATGAATTATAATCAATTCCTCCGCGGAGACATTGACCAGCAGCAATTGCCTCCACAAAGTACACAGGGAGCTGAGATGGTGGATTCCAGTGGGGACGAATTGATAATCTGTGAGGAGGGGGATGTACACGGTGATATATCGGAGGATGATGATGAGGTGGACATCTTGCCTCTGTAGAGCCAGTTTGTGCAAGGAGAGATTAATTGCTTCTTTTTTGGGGGGGGTCCAAACCAACCCGTCATATCAGTCACAGTCGTGTGGCAGACCCTGTCACTGAAATGATGGGTTGGTTAAAGTGTGCATGTCCTGTTTTGTTTATACAACATAAGGGTGGGTGGGAGGGCCCAAGGACAATTCCATCTTGCACCTCTTTTTTCTTTTATTTTTCTTTGCGTCATGTGCTGTTTGGGGAGGGTTTTTTGGAAGGGACATCCTGCGTGACACTGCAGTGCCACTCCTAAATGGGCCCGGTGTTTGTGTCGGCCACTAGGGTCGCTTATCTTACTCACACAGTCAGCTACCTCATTGCGCCTCTTTTTTTCTTTGCGTCATGTGCTGTTTGGGGAGTGTTTTTTGGAAGGGCCATCCTGCGTGACACTGCAGTGCCACTCCTAGATGGGCCCGGTGTTTGTGTCGGCCACTAGGGTCGCTAATCTTACTCACACAGCTACCTCATTGCGCCTCTTTTTTTCTTTGCGTCATGTGCTGTTTGGGGAGGGTTTTTTGGAAGGGACATCCTGCGTGACACTGCAGTGCCACTCCTAAATGGGCCCGGTGTTTGTGTCGGCCACTAGGGTCGCTAATCTTACTCACACAGCTACCTCATTGCGCCTCTTTTTTTCTTTGCGTCATGTGCTGTTTGGGGAGGGTTTTTTGGAAGGGACATCCTGCGTGACACTGCAGTGCCACTCCTAGATGGGCCAGGTGTTTGTGTCGGCCACTAGGGTCGCTTAGCTTAGTCATCCAGCGACCTCGGTGCAAATTTTAGGACTAACAATAATATTGTGAGGTGTGAGGTATTCAGAATAGACTGAAAATGAGTGGAAATTATGGTTTTTGAGGTTAATAATAATATGGGATCAAAATGACCCCCAAATTCTATGATTTAAGCTGTTTTTTAGGGTTTTTTGAAAAAAACACCCGAATCCAAAACACACCCGAATCCGACAAAAAAAATTCGGTGAGGTTTTGCCAAAACGCGGTCGAACCCAAAACACGGCCGCGGAACCGAACCCAAAACCAAAACACAAAACCCGAAAAATTTCAGGCGCTCATCTCTAGTGTGTACACTCAATTTCGTTTTTCAGGACTCCTGGAAGTTCAAGGGAAATTGGTCATCTTTCAAATTGCTCATCTTTCACATTGGTCATGTCTTCTAGGACGCAGAGCCCTTAAGCATGGGATCCCTGATGTCAGTGGTTACAACCATGGCCACCACCAACATGTCTAGATGACAGCCTGGATAACTACCATACTGTATTACATACACCGAGATCGGCTGTGACTCTGCCGGGTAACAAGAGGCGGGGCGGTATCAGGGAGATATGGGGCAGGCCACAGGCTGAGGGGCGGGTGTGAGGGTGGCTGAGGTAGAGCGGGCGAGTGGGCGGGGCCAATCTGAGGCAGGTCAGAGAGAAGGCGGGGCCAGGCTGGTGCAGGGCGGCGCAACACTTTGCAAAGCTGGGAGAGGGCGGGGCCACACGTTGAGAAGCTGGGAGAGGGCGGGGCTAGGCTGAGGTAGGACAAGGAAAGGACGGTGCCAGTCAGAGGCAGGGCGGGGGAGAGGGCGGTACCGCGCCGAGGCAGGGCGGGGAAGGGGCCGGCCATAGTCCCGGATTGGGGAGGGTGGGAGTCTGGAACAGAGCTGGAGAGACCGAGTCTCAGGGAACAAAGAGCCGGAGCTGGGAGCGGTGGTCGGGGGGCTGGCGGCGTTGGCATAGACAGGGACTTCCTGGGCAGCGCCGGGCACCGGCCATACGATCCCCACCGGCGGAGGATGAGCGGGTGAATATCGGGGTACACTTGCCCCAGGGCTCGGTGCGGGTAACAAGCCCGGAGAATGGGGCGGCGTGAACGAGCCTGAGGCACAGACCCCCACGGGTACCCCATGAGAGGCGGCCCGCCGGTGTGAGCCCAGAAACATGGCTGCTGCCATCAGCTATACCCCGCCATGGTGGGTGAACCTCCTGCACCGACTCCCCCACCTCAACCTGAAATGGGAGACCCTGAGCGGGGACTTCCAGCCGGAGGACTCCGACTACCAGCAGGTGAGACACCTGTCAACGGGTCACCTAGGGGGGAGGATGGGGTCTGTATGTCGCTATACCCCCTGCAGGGTCCCATGGCTCCCTCTACCTTATACTCATTATGGTCACTGGAATCTATCTATCTATCTATCACACTCCCATCTGTAAATGCTGGATCTCCAAATGATAAATGTAGTGACCTCTGGCCCTTTATTCCAGCCTGTTCCCTACATTACATATTGTTCCTGTCTGTATCAGATGAGATCATGTCACATTAGGATGCACCAGGAGAGCCTCCCCCTGTACATGGACACTGTACATGGAGGCTGTTCCCCAGGTGGGGGGTGAGTTTACCAGCACTTGACCCTCATAGTGGGTGTCTAATAGCTGGGCAGAACCGCTCTCCTTCTGAATGCTATTATTATTTATTATTATTATTATTATTATTATTATTATTATATGGAGTTAACTGAGGCCAGCCTGCAAAAGATCACACAATACCTGCAAGTGTTATATGCTGCTATAATGTAATATTATTAGTGGCATGTCCGTTTGCAAGTATTTTTTGAATACAACTGTAAATCTTGCTGATATTGTTATCATTTCCTTTGTATGTGCTTAGGTAAAGCTTAGGTAAATGATGGGAACTTCTGTTGCACATACAAAGGGGGGAAAATAAATGTGTAATATTTGTGGGTTGCCGTAAAAATGGCCGACGTAGGGACTATGCTTTGTGTATGTCTCTTCTCCCATCTAAAATTACGTTTTATTTTATTTTTTGTAGCAAACCCATTCAGTGTTTTTTTTTTTTTTTTTTTTTTTTCCCACCCCTCTCTCAAGCTGGCCTTAATTTGCTGTGACAGTATGCTGCCCGGTAAAGAGACAGGGCTTTAATGTTCTTTCTAATTATTGATGCATGGAGGATGTATCCTATGCTTGGAAATAAATATGTTAAAATAATAATAAATAAAACCTATGGTGTGCATCCTTTTTCTGTAGCTGTCAGTGTTTGTTAGCAAGGCCTGAGTTTAGGCCAGGCACTGGAGGGGTTAAGCCCGCGTCTCCTTTTCCCTTTTAGAACATCTGTTTTCTTGGTTTAGTTTTTGTTTGGAAACGGGGAGAGATAAAGTGCAGGATATGGGGGATGAGATTGCTGAGCTGCCTGAGGCATGTACAGAAATTGTAGCAATAATCTTCATCTCTGCATCCATTTGCAGGTACTGTAGCCCAAGCAACAGACTGTTAATGGATACAAAACCTTAATTAGGAATGAAATAGCATTTACAAAAGTTTCTCTATTTAATAGAGCTTTGCTATCTGCCTCTGCAAACTTTTGTATTCTCTTTTTAGCCACTGCTGGACCAAAATATTTTGAGTAGGGTTATCTGGGAACAAAGCCGACATCTCAAGTATCTGAAGTTTCTAATAAGATTAGGAACTTCCATATATTGATTCATTATTCGTGCCATAAGTAGAACCTTCGTCTCCATCAGATTCAGGTAGCTGCTTCAAAGCTGGAAAAGCTCAGAAAAAAAGAGTTGGGCAATAGGGCAGTATGGATATAGCTTGCTCTTCCCTATATACAGGAAGATGTCCAGACGTACAATGTAAATACACCCAGCACTGAAGTATTAGAAAATGTCTGTATGAGCGCTTAAATAAATCAAGTTGTTTATTGACTTAGCACATACACCATGGAAAGCGGCAGTTTGACTTGTAGCTATCGATGGCGCCATTGGAACAACATTGCCCCTCCCCTCACATTTGGCGCTTACATCGATTGGGGAATAAAGCCACTTGCCAACTGCCATAGACCGGTGTACGACCATCAATGCTTGATGGCAATCCCCTCCAAATTGTACCTGTAGGAATGTCCAGCTGGATAACAGCGGGCCGCCCAGCATTTACCCCCCAGTTTGGCCGATGACCTCACGTGGCAATGGAGTATGACCATAAAGCATTTATTTCTCTGGCTGGGTCCACAGGATAACATTGGGATATTGTCGAGCGACAGCGAAAATGGCACCAACACGGTCACAAGCTTTCTGGCCTCCCAGGATGCATTGGGGCCTCCACTATATAGTCCCGCCCACTGATTCAGTCAGATCAGTTTTTTGCTTGGTGCGGCAGGAAGCCGCATGGTCACAGGGCTGCTGTGAAAGCAGCCTCAAGTTTTCATTACTTTATTTTTATAGACTTACTGTTTTTGTTTGAGCAACTTCTCTTAATAGCGTCTTAAACGTGTATTAGAAAGAGTCGCTCCAACAACTCCCCACCGGGTCGCAACAACGCTTACCTTCGCAGTACAGTGCTGTCTCGACGGGCGTCTGTGTCGGATGTTCTAGCAGGTCCAGCAGACGTTACCATGCTGTGGCCGGAGCATGGGGAGACAGTGAGTATATGGACTTCCTCTTACTAGAGGGGTCAGGACACAGCTACGCTGATTTGGTGGAGACTACAAACAGCGTGTTGATGCGCCGAACATCTCGAGTGTGACAGCGCTACGCTCCGGGGATCATAGGCGCCAGGACTAGGTGAGGCCGCGATCCTGGGATTTTAAGTCAACAGGGGGTTTCAGACGCTCTCCTGGCCGTCCCTCCTCCGAGTTCATGGCCAGTTCCCGCGGGTCTCTCGTTTCATGAACTGAATAACCTCACTTCCGGCCAGACGCTACCACGAGGGTACTCGGTCGCAGCTTAGACGCTGCGGTTGTGTACACTGGATATAAACCCGCCCAGACCGAGTCGCAGGCCTTTAGTGTCTGCATGCACGTGGAGTCGCTCAGCGTCCGTGTCCGTTGGTGAGCGTCCGTGTCCGTTATCAGTTACCAAGAGCGGCAGTGTACACCAGTAGCGTCTGAATCCACTCAGCGTCTTTCGAGCGTCTTTGCTTGGATATGGAAGTGTGGTGAGTCTCCCTGTATCCCGCTCTCTGGAGGCAGGGTATACAGTACTAAAAATTCCTTCTACTTCTTAGTGTGCACTGTTAATTTTTAGTACCTATTGCATATGAGACCTGTATATTACTGTGTTTTCTGCATGTTATGTTGAAAAAGAACCAGTTAAACAGAAGTACAAATTTCCTACTTATGTATAAGTTATTATGGAGGTTGTATTCTCATATGACAATGTCTAATGCTTTAACATGTGACTGACTGCTAGTATGTGTGCTGACTTTTCTGTGTAATGTCAGTCCTGTTCTGACCCTCAAATCAGGTGCACTGTGGTCAGATTGATTTCACCTCTATATACTGATTATAGGGTGTGGTTCAGTCACAAAATTGTGTAGTCAATATCAGAAAAAATGTCTGTGAGCGGCAAAAATGATGAGGAGAATTTGTCAAGCACTCCTACAGCCCTAACATGCTTATCTTGTAAGTCAGGGGTAATTGATATGATTCAATTGGTCACTTATGAGGGTTTGTGTGCAAACTGTTTCGCTTTTCAGCGAAGTAAAAAACAGGAGTTAGTTCAACCTCCAGTAGAGCCACCATGGAATATGTTCGCAAAGACTCTGTCTTCAATAGCGGACAGGTTAGCTCCAGTAGCACCACCTCAGGGGTTAGGTTACACTATGAACCCATATATGCAGCTCCCTTCCTATGGTTTGGTTCCAGTAGCCTCTACAAGCAACCAAGGGGTAGGTAAGACTTAGGGTGCATACACACGGTGAGATTCGGACTTATCCGATTCTCACTGTGCGACGGGGGGCCGGGTCGGCACTTAGCCAGTATCGCAAGCACATAATGAGTGTGCTTGCGATGCTGGCTATGTGCGATTTTGGCTAAGTGTCAATCCTGACTATCTCTTCTATAGAGATAGTCAGGATTGACTTGCCTGCACAGCCTATTTTTTCTGCCGATGCCGACCGCGCGGGGCCGCGCATCGGCATCGGATCGGGATCGCAAGGTGACTGTCACCTTGCGATCTGCACTATCTTTTCATCCGATTCTGACTATATAGTCAGAATCGAATGAAAAAATCTTACCGTGTGTACACACCTTAAGACAGATACGTCTGTATGGCAGACTACACAAGAGGATACATCGGATGATGATGCGGAAACAATAGATTCAACTCCGTATGATGATCAGTCGCAGAGCTTTAGTTCAGATGATGTAGCTGAACTCATTAATGCAGTAAAGGCTGTGCTTTCTCTGGAAGAACCAGCCAAGACAGCGTTAAAAGCAAAAGCACCTGTATTCAAACGAACAAAGTCAGTGAAAGCTGAATTTCCAGCGTCAGAGGAGTTGACGGAAATGATGGATGAGTCTTGGGCAGCGCCCGGTAAAAAGTATAAGATTCCTAGGAGATGGGATTCTTATTATCCATTTCCTGCTGGAGATTGTTCGAAGAGAGAAGTTCCTCCAAAAGTAGATGCACTTGTTCTGCGACTCGTGCACAAATCTGCTTTGCCACTGTCATCTACCTCTTTGAATGATGTCACAGACAGGAGGGTAGAGAGCCTATTGAAAAATATTTTTTCTCTTGTGGGTGCAGTGGTAAGACCTGCTATGGCTTCGGCCTGGGTAGCAAAGGCAATGGGCGAATGGATAGAGGAACTAGAGAATGACATCCCCTCTCCTACTAGGGAGCAAGAGGATCGTCTTTGCCGTTTAAGACAATCTGCCCAGTATTTAGAAGAAGCAGCCATTGATGTAGGCACTGTTGCTTCTAAAGCTTCAGCCCTGGCAGTAGTCGCTCGCAGAGCAGTCTGGCTACGGACCTGGAAGGCAGATGCGGAGTCCAAGAAGGAATTGGAAGCATTGCCTTTCATGGGTAATATATTATTTGGAAAACCTTTATCGGATATCCTAGAGTCAGAGGCTGAATCGAAGAAGGTCAGATTTCCGGCTACCTACAACCCTAAGTCCAAGGGTTTAAAATTTCGCTCATTTCGCTGGCAAAGCAAAGCGAAAGGTAAAGAGGAGCCTAAACAACCCCAGTTTAAATCCAGGGGTAAGAAGCAGTGGGCTAGCAAAAAGCCAGCTTCCAAACCTGAACAAAAGCCCTCAGCCTGAAGAGACGGGCCTCCGCCTGGAGGATTCCAGGGTTGGGGGCCGACTCCTGCAATTTGCACACACATGGCAACAGTCAACAACAGATGCCTGGGTGCAGAAGGTAGTATCTCAGGGGTATGGGTTCCCATTCAGGAGGCAGCCTCCTCAAAGATTTTTTTGCACCAGCCCGTCTCGTATAGAGTTGAAGGCCAATGCCCTGCAAGAAGCAGTCCAAAAATTACTGCAGTCAGGTGTGATTGTCCCAGTACCTCCATCACAAAAGGGACAGGGGTATTACTCCAATCTGTTTCTAATCCAGAAACCAAATGGGTCATATCGACCAATTCTAAATCTGAAGATGTTGAACAATTACATATGGATCCCGAAGTTCCACATGGAGACGTTACGCTCCATAATGTTGGCTATGGAACCGGGAGACTATATGGTATCTCTGGATGTGCGGGATGCTTACCTACATGTGCCTATAGCACTATCACATCAGTGTTACCTCAGGTTTGCCATCCTCAAGGAACACTTCCAGTTCCAAGCTCTGCCCTTCGGGCTAGCTACAGCACCCAGTGTGTTTACCAAGATCATGGTGGTTATGGCAGCTTGTCTGCGCAAACAAGGGATAAGGATATTCCCATACCTAGACGACCTATTAATCTTAGCACAGTCGCAAGATTTACTGTTGAGCCATCTCCAACAGACGATAGTTTGTTTACAGAGACACGGGTGGCTCATAAATTGGGAGAAGTCGTCCCTGAATCCATCACAGCGGATGGTTCATTTGGGAGCCATATTGGATTCAGACCTACAGAGAGTTCTCTTACCAGAGAAGAAAATAGTCAAGGTGCAGGTCATGGCTCAGGAAGCGTTGCAAGCCCAGACAATGTCAGTCCATGCAGCAATGCGGCTGTTGGGTCTGATGGTATCAACGTTCGACATGGTGGAATATGCGCAATTCCACTCCAGACCATTGCAGCATCTCATTTTGACAAAATGGAACGGAAATCATCAAACAATAAAGAAGCAGATGATAAAGATTCCAGTAAATGTAAAAAGGTCTCTAGCATGGTGGCTACAGACAGACCATTTAAACAAGGGGAGACCCTTTTGGATAAAAGAGTGGCAAGTCCTGACGACAGATGCCAGCCTGCAAGGTTGGGGGGCGGTACTCGGAAGCCTATGGTTCCTGGGAAAATGGACCGCAAGGGAAAGTCGCCTGCCGATAAATCTGTTAGAAATAAGAGCCATTTACTTGGCCCTAGTTCAGGCAAAGGACAATCTACAAGGAAGACCAGTCCAGATCCGCTCAGACAATGCGACGGCAGTAGCATACCTAAATCATCAAGGAGGGACTCACAGCAAGAGTCTGATGGAGGAAGTAACTCCCATTCTAAAGTGGGCAGAACTCCATCTCCCAGCATTGTCAGCAGTATTTGTCCCGGGTGTACTAAATTGGGAAGCGGATTTTCTCAGTCGGCACACCATTCAGGAAACCGAATGGGCACTACACCCAGAAGTGTTTCAAACACTGGTGAACAGATGGGGTCTACCGGAGATAGACCTTATGGCGTCTCGTCTAAACAACAAAGTTCCGAGGTACGGATCAAGAACAAGGGACCCAGGAGCAGTCCTGGTAGACGCACTGTCAGTAGAATGGAGGTTTCAGCTGGCATATCTGTTCCCTCCAATATCTCTGTTACCCAGAGTAGTGAGAAAGATAAAACAGGCAAAAGGAGCAATCATTCTAATAGCTCCAGCTTGGCCAAGAAGGCATTGGTACACAGATCTGTGGAGAATGTCCGTGGAAGCACCAATACTGCTCCCTCAACGTTCAGATCTGTTAATGCAGGGTCCTTGTTGTCACAGTCATCTGGATCGCCTGTCTTTGACGGCGTGGCTGTTGAAACCTCTATCTTAGAGGCTAAAGGATTTTCAAAGCAAGTAATCCAAACCATGCTTAGAGCAAGAAAGCCTTCTTCGGCCCGTGTATATCATAGAATATGGCAAGCCTATATTCATTGGTGTTCTGGAAAAAAATTACAATCCAAGAGCCTTTAAAGTAGCTAAAATGTTGGATTTTCTGCAGGCAGGATTGGATAAGGGGTTGAAGGTTGCTTCCTTGAGGGTGCAAGTCTCAGCGTTGACTGTATGGTTTCAGCAGAAGATTGCTGACCTACAGGATGTACGTACTTTTTTCCAAGGAGTAGTACATATTCAACCTCCATTTGTTCCTCCTGCAGCTCCCTGGGATTTGAATTTAGTTCTTACATTTCTCCAGGGTCCTTTGTTTGAACCACTTGAGAGAGCAGATCTTAAGTGGTTAACGGTTAAAGTTCTTTTTTTACTGGCAATGGCGTCAGCCAGAAGAGTGTCTGATTTAGGAGCATTATCATGTAAGTCTCCTTTCCTAAGTTTTTTTCCAGACAGAGCAGTTCTCAGAACGAGATCTAGTTATCTTCCAAAGGTGGTGTCAAAGTTTCACCTGAATGAAGAGATTGTAGTCCCAGCTTTTCAGGTATCGGGACTATCTGCGGGAGAAGCGTCACTGGACGTGGTCCGGTCTTTAAAAATCTACATAGATCGTAATAGTGCCATCAGGAAAACAGATTCCCTCTTCATCCTCTACGGATTCCATAGGAGAGGTTGGCCTGCTAGTAAACAGACGCTGGCGAGATGGCTCCGAATGGTAATATCTGAAGCTTATTCTCATGCAGATCTCCCTATTCCGGCTAATGTCTCTGCACACTCTACACGTAAGGTAGGTCCTTCTTGGGCAGCACAGCAGGGTGCATCAGCAGAACAGATATGTAAGGCAGCCACATGGTCTTCCATAAACACATTCATCAGACATTATGCCTTGGATACTTTTGCCTCTCATGACGCAGACTTCGGGCGAAAGGTCCTCCTGTGCAATCAGGAGCGTCCCCACCACTAAAATGGCTTTGGGAATCCCAATGTTATCCTGTGGATAATCCTGTGGACCCAGCCAGAGAAATGAACGTTATGGTAAGAACTTACCGTTGATAACGTGATTTCTCTTATGTCCACAGGTATCCACAGGGATCCCACCCGGACGCATCTGATTTGAGGATCTAGACAAACACTAAAAACCTCTTCCTTCTTGTATGGAAGGGTGTGCATGTGTGTTCTTATCGCCTGTACAGGTCTCTACCTAATGTTCCTGCCTATAATCGCTGTGGAAAGAACTGATCTGACTGAATCAGTGGGCGGGACTATATAGTGGAGGCCCCAATGCATCCTGGGAGGCCAGAAAGCTCGTGACCGTGTTGGTGCCATTTTCGCTGTCGCTCGACAATATCCCAATGTTATCCTGTGGATACCTGTGGACATAAGAGAAATCACGTTATCAACGGTAAGTTCTTACCATAACGTTCATTTTTATTTCTTTCCCCTCAGCCCGCCCCGAGGGATCCGTTTATATCCGACTGGGTTGGATCTATCATTTGAAGTTGTGCTGTCTCTTTCCCTACAATCAGAGTCAGCCCTAGGCATAGGCAAACTAGGCAAATGCCTAGGGCATAGGGGCACAAGCATCTTCTGCTGATTAAAATGATATGCAGCATGCCTATATTCTGTGTGTGACTGCAGCTTTATCTGCATACAAAATGCATTACTAATGTGTGGCATTATGTGTATAAGGTGTACTACAGTACTTGGTGGCGAAACGTATAAAAAGGACACTACTGTGTGGTCTAATGGGAATAAAGAGCACTACTGTGAGGAGTAACGTGGTACTACTGTGTGATGTAATGTGAATTAGAGACACTATTGCATGATATAATGTGAATAAGGGGCACTACTATGTGGAGTAACATATATAAGGTAAAGTGGTAGCTGTACTAATGTGTGAAGTAATGTGAATAAGGGACACTATTGTATGATATATTGTGAATAAAGTTTCACTACTGTGTGGCGTAATTTCAACTGGGGGTATTATTGTGTGGCCATGCCCTTTCCCAGCAAGAACACGCACTGTTTTGGGCTGCGCACTGAATGTGCACACTGTTCCTATTTAAAATATAGGGGGTAGGAGCACCAAAATGAGGACTGCTATGGGTGAGGGGCGATGGTGCTGGGAAAGGGGTGCAGGGTCAGAGGCGGAACTAGCGTCTGTGCAAGGGGGCACCAACCAAAATCTTGCCTAGGGCATCATATTGGTTAGGGCCGGCTCTGCCTACAATAGCCAGGCAATTGCATATTGGAAAAAAAATGACCAGATAGGCCTGTGTGTGATCAGCTTAAGTGGCCTTTTAAAAAGACGCCATCATTTTGTAGTCGGGTATCTCAGTGTTGGTTCAGGGCTAAGCTTTGTGCTGGCATATGCATGAGTTTGCCAGTGATTTGTCTTGGTGAGGTCATGCTCGGAGAACTGCTGAACCTTACAATCTATTAAAAGCTCAAAGTAAGTGATCGGTGCCTGTGTGCTGAACCCTTTTAGCTCATGATGGGATACGGTGATGGCGGTGATCTGTTTCTCATTACTAAAGAGCCTCACTAGCAGATACATTTTATTTTGTAAGAAGGCATATGGATAGACACACTTATAAGAGTCTACTTACAAACCCGGATCTTCCCAACTAGCCTATGCTATATAACAGATTCTTTGGAGGTCCTGGGTGCGTCTGAGTAAAGCTAGGTACTGAAAGATAACATAAACAATCCACAATTTGACAGCTGAAATGATCCAGTTAACTTCCGATTTCCTGTATATACAATTATCCTTCCAATATGAACAAGACATTTGATTGTTGTGGTGATGTTTTTAGATGCAGTTTGTCAGATGATGTCTACACACACTGCATCTGCTGCATTGACTCTTTGGGTCTGGTTATGTCGAGAGCTAGTCTGACGGGTTTGTGAATGATAGTCTGCTCCTGGTGCTGTGTACACACAATTTCTGCAGAGATGTACTCCGGCTGCCTCTCTAATCTCCTGCCTACATGTAAAAGATGCATCATCCCAAGTGGAGAGAGTCTGTTGCAGGCACTAGTTAGGCACATTCTCAATGCAGCCAATTGCGCTGTAGTGGCTACTGGAGATAAAGATCTCTCCTCCCCCCTACTCCTCTACAGTCCTTAGCTGTATTTGGCACACCTATCACTTGGAATACATCACTAGCTGTTTACATTAATGCCCACATAAATGTACTGGTATCTGGTATGATTGATCCTACCATGAGACCCGAAATTGACGATGCTTAGTTGTTTTCTGACTGCCGGGACCAGTTATTTTATATTTGCGGCTTCATCCCCGAAAACACAGTTTCTGCAGCGGGATACACTGTTATTCTACAGGGAATAACATCAGGGTGTAGAGTTGGATCTTGATCTGAGGCACCAACAGGCTAAAGCTTTGACTGTTCCCAGGATGCACTGCACCGCCTCCTCTATAGCCCCACCTCCAGGCACTGGAACTCCGTATGTAAGTTGGTGCCTGCAGTGCAGGTCACTAACAGGTGGGGCTGTGCTAGGCAGCCCTGAAAAGAGCTTTTTATTAGAAGACTTCAAGGGCTGCAGCACTTTTTATGTCTTTGTGACATGCTGTGCTGCGGCTCCATCACCTCCCTCAGCGGCGCTGCATACTCCCGCGGCCTGGTTCCCGGGTACTTGCAGCGGAGACACACCGGTTTTCTTCAGTCACACCACTGGTGTTATTCTCCAGGATCGCGTGGCTGCACTTAAAAGGGGGGAGGTAAGGTAAATCGTGATCCGGACGCGGTCCCAGGAGACGGACCGTGCCGCTGCCGTGGACACTGTGTCGCACAGGGACCCCACTATATCCACCAGGGCAAGGAGCACAGGTCGGATTTATTAAAATACATTTGCAAAAGGCTCCACAGTACCCGGTGGTGAAGTCCAGCAGAGGGGATAAGGTGTTCCCGCCCTGGAGCTGCATCTCTCTCCCCCACTCCCTGAAGAGATTTTGGCGCCATTCCTCACAATCCACTAATATTTCGCATAATTCTTCCGAAGAAGGTGGGGGATATACTGATCCATCAGACACTGATACAGTTGCTTCTGATTAGGAATCTGCAACCCAAGCTGATTCTTCAAATTGATGATGACATTGAGCCTCCTGTTACATCTAAGAAACCTTAAAAAGGTTAAACGTCACAAGGTTGCTAAAGTAGTTTTACCACATTCTGACCTCTTAATTGACATACGTCAGGATCCTGGTCATCTCCAGGAAAGAAATTTTCCCTGTCTAAAAAGATGCTAGCTCGTTATCCTATCCCTGCGGAGTTGAGCAACAAGTGGGAAACGCCACCGCCGGTGGACTCTCATGTCGCCCGTCTGGTGGTGTCCTCTGCTCTGCCTGTCACCACTGTCACCTCACTGAAGGAACCGACAGATAAGCGTGTGGAGGGATGCCTGAAGTCTATTTACACTCTTACCGTTGCTGTACATAGACCCACTATGGCTGCCTCTTGGGCGGGAAAAGGAATTGAAGCATGGGTTCAGGCAATTGAGGAGGAGCTACCTCAGGATTTTTCTAACACTGCTAGACAATATCTGTCGTATATTACCACAGCCTCTCACTATATTCAGGAGACGGCCTCTGATGCAAGGGTTATGGCGGCCAAGGCTTCTACTACGTCTATCGCCGGATTCTGTGGTTGAGGTCCCGGAAAGTGGACCTGGACTCTAAAAAGACCTTGGTGGTACTCCCTTTCAAGGGAGACATCCTGTTTGGGGAAGATCTGAATAAGACTGTGACTGACTTGGCAACGGCCAAGACTGCGTTTCTCCCAAGTACTAATTCTTCTGCTCAGAAGGCTAAGAGTACCACTTTTTCGTTCCTTTCGACCTCCAAGTAAAGCAAAAGGTCAGGCGTACCGGAGACAGGCTCGTACTTCCAAAACCACTAAGCCCAAATCTAACTAATCCTGGGCCGCCCGTCAGCCTGCTTCCAAACAAGACAAGCCGGCTGCATGATGGGGCGGGCCTCCCCCTGGGGGACCCCAGGGCAGGAGACCGACTTCTGCAGTTCGCTCAGGCCTGGTTAAAGACCACTTAAGATGCCTGGGTATGGGAAGTTGTCTTTCACGGGTATGCAATCTTTCAAGAGACGTCCACCCTCGCTAGTTCTGTCCAACGGTTATCCCCTCGGATCCGTTGAAAGCGCAAGCTCTGCACCTGGTTGTACAATCCCTCCTGGAAACAGGAGTGGTAGTGCCGGTACCTCTGTCCCAGAGAGGCAGGGGATACTATTCTACCCTGTTTCTAGTTCTGAGACCGAATGGGTCTTTCTGGCCTATCCTCAACCTCAAATCATTGAACAAGTTTGTAAGAGTGTCCAAATTCCGTATGGAAACTCTGCGCTCTATTGTGCTTCTGGCCATGGAACCCAAGGACTATATGGTATCCCTGACATGCTTACCTGCACGTACCTATTGCCATTTCACATCAGCAATATCTGCGGTTTGCTATTGGCAACCTTCGTTTTCAATTCCAGGCTCTGTCATTTGGACTGGCCACAGCACCTCGGATTTTCACTAAGGTAATGGCCGTGATGACTGCTTTTCTCCGTCGTCAGGGAATCAGACTCCTGCCATATCTGGACGACTTGCTGATCCTGGCGAACTCCCAAGCTGTCCTCCTCAGTCAACTGGAGAAGTCGGTCAAATTCCTTCAAGGACTTCTTCCTGTGGAATCCAGTGTACCTCGCAGAAAGAGATTTAACAATGGTAAGTCTACCATAAATCTCCTTTTTTTGGGGGGGTTAGCCGCAAATATTAAGTATCCCCCGAATGTAATAAGGATGGATTGTAGCAGGTATGTGAGATCCCTCCATTCCCTCAGCAGCCGCATTCCCCATAGGTTTCTATGGGGATGTGTTGCTGCAAGATTTACCAATATCAGGAATGCGATGTGTTCTCGATATTGGTCTCCGCAGCCTATTATAGCCTATGGGCTAAACATCACATTGCTGGCCTGACAGTGGGTTCCCCTGGAACCCTCCCCAGAAGTGGCCGCTGGCAGTGCAGCCTTAGCTGATTGCATATGCGCAGACCTCCACGGCAGCCATCACAACACAACACAGGGACAGGCTCCTTTTGGAGACCCTGTCCCTGCCTGTGCACAATCATACATTGAGGTGATAGTATCGCATATTGTAATGCGATCCTGGGCAGTAAGATCTCACCCAGATCGCGTTGATTATGTAATCTATCATAAATGGCCCCTTACGTCTCTGGCCAGAAGTCCCCTTTTCTCTACTACTCCTCCTTCTTTTCCTTTTCCTCACTATGCAGGAAATTCAATTGATCGCGGTAAATTACCGCAGGAAAAAAATGTCCATTTACTGCAATTTTTTGCCAATTCAATTGCGGGCTGTTTTTTTTTTTAAATTCAGCAGTTGACCCGTTTTCGTGCGAAAAAAGATAGATCCAGGATAATTTCCCAAACCCATGTATTTCCCCCGAAAACGGGTCCATTTTTTTCCCTGCTGACTGACATTTACACACATGCACAGTCTGAAAAGAGTCACTCAAATCCACAAACATCGCCATTGTGACTACCTCTGAATCTGGCCTACTGAGAGTAAGGCTAATAGGTTGCCCTTTTGTAGGCCCATGCAGCCTCTGAAGTGTATCCTAATGCCCACGGCTGCTCCAGAGCATAGAATGGATTTATGTTTTAACTTTTTTTTTTTCTTTTCTTCTACTGTCACGTACTGTTCTTTTTCCATGACGGCAACCACTGAGGGTGGTGTCAATCGTAAATACAACCCTATAGGAGTTGGACCGCAATGTAATAATTGCTATGGAGCTCTCGCACTGTATTTCTTCATTTAGTTTGTGATTACAGTTGCTGGCCACAGTTTGCAGTTGCTGATATTAAATCCCCTTTTAGCAGATTGTGGTCAGATCATTCATAGATTGACTCTCTGGCGTGTTCCCAGGATGTAGAGACTGATTCCTGTTTGCCAGTTAGATGTGTGTTCTCAGCGAAGGGATTTATGAGTGGTTATGCTCCCATTGCATAGTGCACACAAGTGAAGGGTGACGTTGTCTTTGGGTGACCAGCAGAGTCGCGGCTTGCTTGGGGCATACAAGCATTCATCACACATGCTGGGCATTCTAGTGACGAGTCCAGAAACACAAAATAAAAGCTATAAAGATGTAGAAACGGTATTACCTCCCAGATGGGGTATTGTTCATGTAACAGTTACCTTGGGAACTAGGTTCCGTGTCTCTTCAGGGAACTGCTCTGTATTTTTGTATTGGAACAGATGTGAAAGAGAATTTTCATCCCTCTTTATATTTCTGATTTACTGTATTTAATAATATGTTACATAACATTCCTTATATAATAATATGTAACATTCTCATTGGTACTTGCACTCAGATTTTTTTAAAGATTCTACACACACACACACACACACACACACACACACACACACACACACACACACACACACACACACACACACTATTATGTCATGGTGATAGCGTTAAATTGTGCTTCTATATTTATGCGGTGAAAGAGAATTTCAGTTTTAAGTCGTGTTTATATCCCATAGCTCATTTATTTCTGGGGGTGCATGCCCTGGGTTTAATATTTGATGTTTTAAGGGGGTTATTTACCACTTTAATAGGGTTTTCCAACGTCAGATGATATTTATTAATAGTATCATCCCTCATATAACTCCAAAATATCCCCTAGGGGAGTACAGTCAGAACTTCTTATTTAAGCATATCTTCCCATCCCAGTGGAGCTCACAGCTGGCGCACAGACATACACCAGGGATGATTCAGACAGAAGATAATTAGCCTACCACTATATGTCTTTGGATTGAAGCAGGAAGTCTAAACGAGTAAGGAGAAAACCACCATGTTGCTGTATACTGCCTGTGGCATTTTCATACGTCGTCATGTCATTGTCCTGCCCATTACTTTTTCGGGCTGTTCTGCAGCGTTTCTTCTTCTTTTTTTTACTTTTATTAGAGCATCACATCACATACAGCAAATACATTTATATGCAATAAAACAATATGTATCTGAAAACAAGTCCATATAGAGTCCAAGTATGCTGGAAGTGCGGGATGTCAGCCGTGAATGACCATATTTTTAAAATGCCAATCATTTGACTGCCTCTTCAACAATACAACCATTCTCTGCTGAATACTACACCTTTGGTAGATTTGGACCCTATTACATAAGCTCATAACCATAAATGATCGGAAACCTCAGCATAGACGTGTATACATCAACGTCACATATTGAATATATCGGATGGTTCAAGCAGTAGTCCTAAGATCCCTTATGGCAGGGATAGGAGGAACCCTGAAGGGCTCTCAGGAAGGCTAATTAAGTGCTATAGAGGGATCTGCCAACAGCAGTCTAATCTCATACCACTCCGTGTTTTTGAGGGAGTCTCTAACCCTGATCTGAAAGTCTACTGGGAGAGTGGTGACACAGCTTTCCCAAGACTATTCTGCAACGTTTAACTAAATAAATGGTCTTTATCTATGTAGATTCCCTATGTGCTCTTCAGTCATGGTTTTTAGATCATCAGGAAAATGCTGTGTATTTTTTTTTTCCCCTCATAGCTATGGGATAGACCAAAATGTGCTGTCTGCTGTTATTTCTGTGCTGCATGTACAATTGTCAAGTGTTAGGATGAACATTAAAATGTGTTGTACAATATAAACGCATGTTTAAAATGCCCAGATGGCAGTTACGAGATCTGATCAAGTCACTGGCAGATGGAAAATGTGGTCAGCAGAGGAACACATTGGTTAGTTACTGGCCAGCAGCGTAGGACCTCTGTGCAATATGGTCATTAGTGGTCAGACAGCTTGACCGCAGATCTGGGACAAATCATATGCCAGTGTGTGCTGCCATGTGCCTGCCAGTTGCTGTGTGTGTGCCTCATGTAAGAGCTTGGCTTATATACCTGTAGGATAGGAGGAGACTTGCCTAATGTGGCGTTACTGCTATTTGCAATAAAAGCAGTATTTATAGGACATACTCCTCCAGGCTACAGTGAATTGTTGTATTAATTTTTATGGCAGATGTTATTTATCTGTGCATAGCTTTAAATCAGCAGAATATTTGACATATTTTTTTTCTTGCAGTCCTCCTTCGATTAGGGAAACGCTGGCTATGTATTATTAACAGCTATACAGTGCAAATGCACAGCCCATTCTTCCTCCTATATTTATGCGATATAAAATATAGATGCAGCATAGAAGTGCAGTAATGTGTTTAGTATCCCGGAGCTGGGAAGCCTATGACTCATCGCTGTGGCCTTGCTTACATTCCTTGCTGGGCTGTGGTATGTGTAATGTCTCTTATTCCACAGTGTGTGATGTCATTAGGATGGGGGAAGGGGGTGGGGGTGCGTGGGAAAGTTACGTTGAATAAAACCATCTACTTTACATTGTTTTATCTGGATTTGTGCTTTTGTTTCTTTAGGGTACACACCTACTGCTGGCGTTACACATTTTCTTTTTTTCCCCTGCATCATTGGTTATGCATTCTTATTGGGCCATTTAGTTTGGCGCGATATGCCGTGCTGTAACCATTGTAAGTTTTGCCATGCACCCCACAGAGACAGAGAGGAAAACTTGCAACCTACTGTAAATGGCTGATATGTCTGCAGCAGCAGATCAGGTTGGATTGAAATTAATTTAAATGTGATGTCACAGCGCAATGTAGTTTGTGCATATCAACTGTATATACTGTAGCCCTACACCGTACATTTTCCTGGTAAAAGGAGAAGTAGGGACAATGATGGGCTGTCATTACCCCTGCATTGCAGTAGGTTGAATATCCTTATACTGCTGTTCCACCAAAATCCTGGGTCTAACCTGGTATTTGGAACACTGTTCCAAGCCGGGTCAGACATGGGATTTATCCTGTTTCCACAGCGGTGGTAACCTGGGATATACCCAGGTCGGCGCCGTTTTCATTGCACCCGGTATTTGCCAGTACTTGGCAATGATGTCATCCCCAAGCGATGGAGACAGGCAGTGGGCACTGCGCGGCGTCGGGTGGGTGCAGTGCATTCGGGAGGATTTTGAGCTAATCACCAGGTTGTAAACGGGTTATCCGGGTCGAATGTCCCGGGTAACCCGTTTCCACTGCATCTCACCCGGGAAAGAGCCGCTTAAATCCCTGCTTGTTACCGGGGTAAAAATCCCAGGTCACTTTACCCGGGATTTTTGACTTGTAGCCGTTTCCACTGACAAACATCCCGTGTTGGTGCGCATTCATGTGCAAAAACCTGGGATTTTCATGTCAGTGGAAAAGGGTATTAGGGAATTCTATAATAGGTTCCGATTTCACAGATCTGGTGGGATTTTAGCGAGAATGTTCTATTTAGAGTGGCAATTGGTTACAAGGCTGGTTCAGCCTTATAATTAGTTGCAGTTTTAAATTTAGCATCAATCTTGCTAAAATCTCACCAGTTCTGTGAAATCGGAAACTTTCAGAACTCGCTTAGCCCTGAAAGGGTTTTCCACTTAAATTTAGTTTTTTTTTTCGATTTCACTTAGTGTATGCGATTGTTTGCATCTTTTGCCTTGTACTTGGAATGAATGCCCAGATGTAGTGGTCATGAGTATGTGCTGCAGGCACTATTGCTCTTTGAAGTTTGACCCTTATTCCTTGCTGTAGTGCCTTGGACACCATCGCTCCTGACACTTTAGCAAGTCAAGCTGCTCCGGTCACTGAAGCTCCTGCAAAAATTATCATGACAAACCTCTCTCCCAGCCACGCTAGCCCTAACTGCCAGCGGAGCAGTCCTTCATTTTTACACAGCTCCTGACCATGTTGGATTGTCATTTGCTTAGTGAGTGCATTCTTACGTGGTGTCCCACATTTACTGCTTTACTTTATTTCTTGTATATTGTTTGTGTTCTTTGTAGTGTAAGAGCAATGATGCAAACAAAGCTACATAATAGTAATGTATTGCTTGTTTTACAACAGGGCTGTGCAAGAGAGGAAACCAGTGTCTGACCCGGCTTGGAACCGTGTTCCAAAACGAGTGGTAATAGCCCTGGTGCAGCTGTCGTCATTCTCGGCAGTCGGGATCTTGGCGTCTGTATTCTGACCACCGGGATAATAATTTCATCCAGAAACCACACAGGACAGAAAGCTGAAAGGGGCACCAGCTAAATTATGATTTAGGTTAATTTGGGTACAGTTGAAGGCTATCGGGCATCCATTTTCCTTCTTGTCTCTGGAGCTGAATGTTTTAATTATGGCTCTGTCCTTTGACATAGCCATCCTTTTACTCATGCTAGTGACTGTGAAGTCTCTAACTGTACATCTCTCATAATTCTTTGGGGTTGGTTCAAATAACGGCGAGGTTGCTCGCCCCATGACGAGTAAGTGTGGCTATACGCCATATTTATGGGAAATTGCAACTTTTTGCCCACAGAACTGCGTCCAAACAATGCAAATCTGGGGTCAGATCGGGCCACAAGGGGGGCGACTTCAAGCAAAGTTGCTGTTGTTTCGTTGCCTTTGCAACGGCAACTCTTCCCCCTAGCGGCTAAATGCATTGACCCCTTTGGCTTTGATGAAGAAGACAGGTTGCACCTGTGTTTCCAGCTTTGAGGCAGGTGGAAGGGATTTGTGTAAATGTCTGTCTAATAGGCCCTACACATAAGGCGATATGCCGCCGAGGTGCCTGACGGCCGGTACGGATGGATGGGCGACCCAGTGAAAGGGGGAGTGACGTTTCTTCACTCCCCCTTCCGTCACCCGGCCCCAGATTGTCAATATTGGCCTGCATGTATAAGTGATGAATGAGCGCAGGGACACGGATTGTTCATTGTTGGTGCCTACACACTGAAAATTCATATCGTTCAGTGAAATCGCCTAATGTGTAGGGCGTATAACCTGCACATCGTCTGGGCAGATTCTGCCACTCTGCCCCAGCATCCGGATTGGTGTTCATTTCGGCTGTACTCGTGCAGCATTACCTGTGCTTGTGGGTTTAATAAATCACCTCGCTGGTATTCTGTGGTACTGTCTCCTTTTCATACTCACTTGCAGATGCTATATTTCCAAAAGGATATAAATACATTAGAGAGCGTACAAAGAAGGGCAACTAAAATGGTGTATGGGCTACATCACAAAACTTACCCGGAAAGACCAGAAGATCTTAATATGTAGAGTTTGGAGAAGAGAAAGTGGGGACATGATAGAAACTTTCAAATATATCAAGGGTTTTAACAAGGTACATGAGGATAATGTTCTTCACAGGAAGCAAAGTATTAGAACACGAGGACATACACTGAGACTGGAGGGAGGGAGGGAGGTTCAAGGGATTTTTTGAGGAAAAATGACTTCACAGAAAGGGTTGATAACTAGAACAGCCTGGAATAGAGGTAGTAGAACATAATACAGTAGAGCAATTTAAACATGCTTGGACTAGACATAAGGATATACTTCAAAGAACTAAGGCTCAAATAGGGTTTGAGGTTATTATTAGGTTAAAATGGGAACACTAGATGGACCAAGTGGCCCTTATCTGCTGTCAAAGTATATGTTTCTGTGTTTGTTTCCCTGAATTCAACAGACAGCCATGCACACGTTGGTGAACATCTGCATTTACAACATGGTCAGTAATTACCTGATCAAAGTATTGTTGTTTGGGGTAAAGGGTCTGGTACTAGTTAAAGAACTAATATACCAGTATATGCCAGCAGGCTAATAGCTTATGACTAAGGGGGAGATGAGAGAGAAATAAAGTGCCAACCAAACAGCTCCTGTCAGTTTTCAAACACAGCCTGTAACATGGCATTTAGAATCGGATTGGCTGGTACTTACTTTATCTTTCTCCAAGGTTAGATACCTCTCCCCAAAAGACTTGTAGCTTTTAATTATAGTACCTACACAGCAATTCTAAATGATGTGCTAAATATCCTGCATGTCTTTCTAATAACTTTGCATTTGTGTTTATAAATTAAGCATTTTCATGTTGGATCAGTTTATTGACCATTTGCTTTTCACCAGGCATAAGAAGCGACCAGTAATGTGTGCCAGTTGTTTATATGCAGCAGAAAGTTGTCATAACTAAAACGCGTGACCTAAGGCTGGGGCCACACAGTGCGTTTTAGCGGCAGGAAGGAGCCAGCACATGGGCTCCTATGCTGCGGGTATGGGACTCGGGGTCAACAGTGTCTAGGTCTACACACATTAGGTCGACACCTATTGGTCGACAGTGGTAAGGCCGACACAGGAAATAGGTCGCCACGGCCATTAGGTCGACATGAACAAGGTCGGCATCGAAAAAGGTCAAAGTGAGTTTTTTTTTTTTGGTGCTGTTTTCTTCGTAAAGTGACCGGGAATCCCAGTTAGTGCACGGTGTCAAAAAAAAGGTGAAAAACCCATGTCAACCTTGATTGGATCGACATATTTCCTGTGTCGACCTAATGGGCGTCGACCTAGAGTCTGGATACCGGCGGCACCGGACCCAACTGCAGAATGCAGGACGACCGGACTACAAGGAGAACACAGACGTGAATGTATGTATTCACACAGTGCGGCTTTGCTGCACGGTGTTCTCCTCCTTGAAATCTGGTCGTGGCACTGGAATACGGCATCCGGCAAAAAGACATGGTGTGAATCCACATATAGCGTTTTTGCCGGCACCTGGTCCTGCGAAACAGGTCTGGCGAAAACGCTATGTGTGGCCCAAGGCTGTGATTTGTGGAAGATCTGCACATTTAGGGGAAGATTCAATTACCGGCAGGAAATTTAAAAAACTTGCAGTCGCTGGGTTTTGGTTTTCAATTGCTGGACTAAAAAATGCGAATAACTGCGTCCATTTTTTTTTTCACGCACCTCCAATCCCCAGCGTAGCATCCTTTTGAACAGCATGACTAGTACGCAGATTGACAATGTCAGAGCTGAATCTGCAGAGGTTGCACCAGATGTCTTCTATGCATAAGAAAAATAGATTTAATAGTAGTGGATGTACAGTATGTAGCTGTTTGGGTCTCTTTCTCACCTAGCTGCTGTGAATGCATTTTGCAGACATTAGCCAATGCCTTTAAACCACATTATAAAATTAGCATTAGTGCTTTCCTGTGGGCTTGTACACAGTCCTGTTTTTAAATGTTAATCCTGAGTTTAAAACATATCAATTGCTAAAAATTGTATTTTTAAAAGTGCATCAAAACTCTTCTCTATAGTGTACATTATTTTTCCTGTGCTTGTGTGAGTAGTGTTTATGCTGCTGTGTGTGTTGTGCCTCAGTGGTTTCGTAGGCTGCATTCTCCTGCTATCGATTGGCTCTGCAGACAAAATGGCGGCATCTATTCTGTGTAGCTGACCAGGACCACTAAACCCTGAAATTGAAATTTTCGATCACGACTGATAAAAGTAAAATAATGTGCTGCTTCTCCGCCTGGCATTCCACTGCAGATATCTTAAAATGTAAACATTGTCACCCAGATCACAGTACAGAGTGCTGAAGCCCCCCTCATGTCTTTACACCAGTAATGGGGTTTTATGCAAGTTAAAAAAAAAAGTATCATCTTCTAAAGGCAAATTGCCATTTAAATCTTCACGTTTTTAAAACCTCCAAAACTAATTCCTATGGAAATCTTGTACAACTATTAAACATTTGTGCAAAATCACCAGGGATATTCAGATTTCCTGAAAATGAGAGTTCATTTGTTTCAATGGCCAAATTTTTTTGAATTGGACAAAAAAGCAAATTGAAATTTAAAAGGTAAATACTCAATGATGTGAATAAACACATTTCTAAAATCAGTGATTGTCATCTTGGATATGCTGATGCTCGGGGAACTTATAGCCCCGGCATACTCTGGCGACCCAGGATCACTCCCGCGCGCCCATATATTATGCGCAGTACATAATTTTGTACAACTGCAACATTTAATCACAGTATTTCTCACGTGTTGATTGTATTTATGGTACTTTTTCTAAATCAGTAAATGTACGCATGTTCACTTTAAGGCTTTAATAGGTTGTCAACTTTAGGTTTACTCCCATACCCTTATACAGTTTGAGTCCTGTCCTCCTTTCGTGTATAGCAGGACAGGCTTTGTACTTATGTATAACAGCTGTTCACTAAGGCATTTATTTTATCTCTTTATATTGATACAGAAAGTGTAAAGTTCTTAATTAACTTAATGCCTTTGAGCAGTTTGACAGTTAATTATAGTACCTATTGCGTCTATTTGAGTACCACACCTCCTTCTGCTCGTTGCCCTGATTCCCTAGCAATTAGTTTAAAGGGACACCAACTTCAAACATTCCCATCCCTAACTGTGCCCAGCATAGTGGATGTGTATGCTAGACTGTTTTGTCGTTAGCTACCAGGCACTTGGTCCGGGAGTTAAATTCCCATGTACTGTAACAATTGAATCCCCCCTCACATATGTCTGCTACCTGTGTCTGCTTTGTCATGGTTTAGACCTCAGCCACAGCACACTGTCATATACCATAGTTAATGACTTTCTGGGAGGGGTCAGCCAGGTTGGCACATTGGGAAGGGTTTGGGTGGCTTGACATAGGGAGTGGTGCAGTGGTGACATGTGGCAAAAAGAGGCTTGCTGGGGCGTGGTTATTGGCACCATCCTCATGCTCAGGTAAAAACACCATCCTCATGCTTGTATATCTGAGTCTATCATCTCTCTCTGGCTACACTTTTCACACCCCAAGAAAGTTTGTCTGCAAATGTTTGTGATCTGTCTTCAATGCAAAATCCCCTCTGTTAATTAGCTGGACTTCTGATTACACACCTCCCCCTTTGCCAACTGATACAGTGTGTAGCATTTAAGAGCAATAATATCAAGGCCTGCAGTCAGGACTTGGCCTGCTTGCATTTGTGAAGAATGCATTTGTTAAGGATGTATTTTAAGTATGAAGTTAGAATCGGCGTTTGAACTGGATTTGGACAATGCTAGAATCTCAAATTAAACTAGTTCCCCAAACACTGCAACTCAGGACCATTATGTGGCATCTCCTCACCTCTGCCATGAGAACACCAGGACCAATGCCTACTACTCCTCTGTCCAAGAACATCATGACTGCCCCCAGGACTACCCCTCAAGCTGAACAGGGAAATGAGGAGTGTGCGCACCAGGACCAGACTTTGCAGGATCATTTCCATTGGACATTTGTGTGCTCCCCACATTCTCACACCCACCCGCACTGCTCTCATGAGACCAGGACATTTATAATTTTTCTTCTTACAGCGTGCTTCCACCCCACTGTGTGCTATTCCTGTAATCATACCTCCCAACATGACCCTCTCCAGGAGGGACACAATGCTGCTCTGCTTCTGGACTTTTCTCTTAATTTATGATTGCTGCCACCTGTTTTGAACAGGCTATTGGATAAGAAAGGTGTTTCACCACAGGTGATGGCAATCATAAATTAAGATGGAAGTCCAGAAGCAGAATCTTCTGTCCCTCCTGGAGGGGGTCATGTTGGGAGGTATGCTGTAATGTTTACCTCCATTGATTGCACACCCTGCCAGCAGCAACCTATACAGTGCACCCTACATGGCTGCCTTGGATGGTTCCTCTGTGGGCAGGGTGTGCTTCATTTGGATCTTTCCATGCATGGTATAGCATACTCCTACACACGTGTCCGTTTTCCCATTCATGCATTTGGCCCTTGGTTGGCTCATCTCCCACTGTGTAACCTTCGTAGTGCGCCCAACATGGCTGCCTTGTCTGGTGCGCTTATGGATGGGATGAAAAATACATGGACCTGATGGTTTTGTTGGAACCCTACTCTGAACTTTAGGACTCTGCAATCTCCCCATTTTGTCTTATTTCTTCTAGGGGTGGATACCGCACCTAGTATCTTGTGAGGGTGAAATACACAACCCTTGGAGCTTATTACCCAAAATGCCTACACCAATCATGCATTATACTTTCTGTGTGCTAAAAGTTTTTTTTTGTCTGTGTGGTTTATCTTTTGATGTATTACTTAAATCTTCTGTATTATGTGCATTGTTTGAGTTCAAGATGACGCTGCGGATGGCTGCCTCGGTGTTGCTCTGCCAAGCAGCCCTCGTTTTTAGTTTTACATGTATAATATGTCGAGTCCATCTACAGTTGCAATGTGCTGTATGAACCTATATTTGTAATGTATGCTACGTTTTTCCCCCTTCCTATGCTATGTATTCCCCCTTCATGTTGCTGCTTGGCAATGCATTGTACCACAACAGATTCCTAGTGTACATGAGTACACCTGGCCAATAAAACTGATTCTGATTGTATAACAGGGGGAAGGGGGGCATTGCTATGATGATGCGATTTTAGATGCAAGTGCTATGTCTGAACGTCAGACATATCGCGCCGACTGTGCCGCACATCCGTTGGCCAGTATATCTGCAGATATATGGTACTGTAAGTATGGGCAGTTGGCAGACCGCTGCAGAGGCCGCCGGTAACTGACATCACAACTGGGCGGGCACATGTAAATACCCACCCAGTTATGACGTCGGGCACAACACATGGGGTCGAAGTTCGGTAAGTGTGTAAGCACTTACTAAACTGCAGATAGGCTGGGGATCAGCTGGATGGCCTATCTGTCGTCCTAGTGTGGAACCCAGCATTAGTTTGCTTATTATGTACTAGGTAGGGTAAGCGTTTTGGCACGGCTAAGTAATAAAGTCCTTGGTGCGCTAAACCGAGGTTTTTGACAATATTTGAGAATTGGTCTATGTGGACACATCTGTGTTGTGCATCTTTCACTACGGTTTATGTGCACTGCAACTGGAAGGAGGTAGGTTCAGGTCAAATTTGGGGAATTTTTACTTCACAGAAAGGGTAGTGGATATGTGGAATAGTCTCCCATCAGAGGTGGTAGAGGCTAAGACAGTAGAGCAATTTAAACATGCATGGGATAGACATAAGGCTATCCTTACAAAGAAATAAGGATCAAATAGGGTTTGAGGTAACAGCATGTTTAAAATAGACTAGATGAGCCAAGTGGTTCTTATGCGCTGTCAAATTCTATGTTTCACATGTTATGGCCCTTATTCAGAGTTGTAGGAGTAAGACCAAAAAATAAATAAAAATTTGCTGCAATAGTTAAATGCAAGCATTTTTTTTTTTTTTTTTTTTTTGCTGGGCACCTCCTCTGTACACTAGAAATTTGAATTAAGGTAGGATACACATGTCCCATCTCCGTACATTTTACATCACCCCCTCCACCTGAAGTTCAACGGGTTTTTATCAAGGTGCAAATTGTTTTAATTTTTTTATTTGATTTTGCTCTTACTCCTTCATCTGAATAAGGTCATGTGTGTACTTTCATTCTAAACCCTGAATGTGCCCCCTTCTCTTCTCTTTTTTTTTTTTTTTATTGCAGGTGTGACACTAATGTTACGTTTAATGGCAAAAAAACAAAAACATTTTTTTGTAGGATTAGTTGAACTATGACAACCTTGCAGAGCTCCATGCCGTGTTCTTGTTATATTCTGGTGACTGTGTCTCACGAGGTCTGACATACGACATGAATTGTGTGGCCTGCGCTGCTTTGTGCACGTTTCCTGTTTACACTGGAGATCAGGAATGTTCTGTAAATCACAAACGCACATGATTGCAATTTGGGTCATTTCATCCAGCTGGAAACCAACTGTAAATCTGGTTTTAGTCAAAATGGCAGGGAAATGGGGAGGCGGGGATGGAATACTTCCTACTGGCGTATACCGTTAATGCTGTAGCTGCTTTCTGTAATTATGTTCTAGTTACATAGTATGCATTACTTCCACATCTTTATTTTTGCTTTACTGTTCTGTGTTGGTGACTCTGACGCTTCTTGATTGTACTGTATTGCATATGTTCGTCAGCCCCCACTGCAATTCAGCAGCTCCTATAATATATTGTCCTCCTTCCAACTAGTCAGACCTGAACATTTTTTTTTCCCTCCCCTAAAATCAATATAGTATTAGCTGGTTTATTTGATTTTTTTTAAGAGTCGCTGTGATTTAAGACCAGACCAGTGAATGATCAGGAAGGCCGTGTGTCACTATATGATAGCTGTGACATCTCCAGACTCTTCAATCATCTCATTCCTGCTGGAGCTGCCAGATTATACACGGTGTGTGTCGGTGTGTGTCTGATGGGAGGGTTGGGGATAATGCTATCCATTCCTTTTTCTGCCAAACTAGCATTCACCATTCTTTTTAGCCTACTTAAGCATCTGAAAGAGTGCGGTATTTGGAACTGAATCCGTTTCTAGACAGTAGTAGCTTATTTTGCATGATTTCCCATTTCTTGATCACCTAAATAAGAAGTAGATCACCTGAAATAATACAGCAGTACCAAGCTGATTGACCGACCTGGAGTTCAATTGTTTTTGCACATCCTCTATGCCCAGTCTCCCGTATATTGACGGGCGATATTCAGTTGTTTTGCGTGAGTAACTGGGCGCCCGTTGGGTGCCAGACACCCCAAAAACAATTGAATTATATAAGGTTCTTGCTTTTTGTATTTGTGAAATGGAAATATTACGTTCTGTGATGGTGTTTTATACATCTGCTAGCAGATCTCAACACTCAGCCAGTGTTCATTCTAATGGTGCCCATACACTTGTGCGATGCCCTGCGACATCGCGGGGCATCGCACGGGCAGTTCAGGTGCGATGAAATCGCACCTGAACTGCCAAAATGGTTACCATGTGATAGATCGCATGGTAATCACGTGATGGGCACATCACAGCCGAGTGGGAGCGGCCTCTATCCACTCCCGGCAGGTGCCCATCGCACATCGCAGTGCGATATATATAGCATGTGTTTTTAAAAACACATGCGATCGCACTGCGATTCGATAAATATTAAGTGTAGCACATACTATCTTGAGACGTGAGATTTGACCGGCGTGCCAGCGCATCGCATCAAAAGGTACCTAAAATGTGCATACAGTCCTTCGATTTCTCTCACAGATGCGGTCGAAATCGAAGATTAGCACCGATTATCTCACAAGTGCATTGGCACCATAACACCCTGCATCTAATCAGTGACCTTAAAAATAAAAAAATGTACTTCCTGATTAGGTGCCGAGTGCTAGAATGAGCACTACTCAGCGGTTATATTATTGTCTTTGCTCCATTCTGTATGCAGCGGTTCTGTGCAGCTATTAGGGAAATGAGTGTGTCGCGCACAGTCTATAGCTATGTAGTAGCTCTATGGAAGCACTAGCGTGTTACAACTTTTCTGGGCTTTGGACAGGCCTGGCACACCACCAGTGACGAGCAGCAGTGTGACTGGTTCCCAGAGTGGCGGAAAATTCTTGCAGTATAGAAATAATTTTGCACAAAAGGGGTGGTCTGAAAGTGAGCAACCTTTCCATTGTATACAGACAGAAGAACTTAAATCTGATACACTTGATAGACTGTGTTTGCACTGGAAACAAGATTGTTCCCTATGCCCGCACATATAATCATGCAATTGTTTTACAGTAATGTGCGGTAAAAATTGTTAAACCTGAACGATCATATTTTTTGACTATCTTTGCTATTTGAGATCTTCTGTGTCCCACACAGTGTAGGACCTGACTGTATATGATTGCATAATGAGAGATTTTCCGTGTGTGTGTGTGTGTGTGTGTGTGTATGTAAGGGCATCTTTTGTTAAAGTGCTGATCTTGTATTCGATATATTAGCTATGGTAAGATAGACACAGGGCCTGACTCATAGTTGTACTCTATGCCAATGTCTTTTGCAGTTGAGCGATCATCCGTAATCTGCACTGTGCGCTCGGCAAAGTCCAGTACCGTAGTCTCTTGCAGTGAGGATTCATTCAGAAAGTGAGTGACCGGAAGGCACCGATTTTGGGGGTGGGAACGGGGAGTGGTGGCACAAATGCAGATGTGTTGTGCCCGTTTTCGTGGCTTGTTGCTGCTTGCATCTGCCATCCGTACGCATTAAAGATCTCAGTACACACAGCCGTTCTGCATGACCGTACGGTTACTCAGAAGGATGATTATCAAAGGATTTGCGATCGCGCTACGACTTTGTGTGCCGTTGCTGGGATTAGCAAAGTTGCTGGTGAGCGCCTCAATGCTAATCCTGCTAGTTGAGATATTTGCATATTTACGCACAATATCTGCGGTCAGGATCATAGCCGCTAATACATTTGGATACAGCTATCAATAGGACCCACAGCCTCCTGCATTTTCTCACAGCATGCACCAAAATCTGTATCTAGCATACACTGTATACATCTGTTTGTGCTCATTCCTCTCAACCGCCTTACTTTTGGTAGACCTCCCAAGTTTGGAGGGCTCTCCTGCAGTCAGGACGTTTATCCCCATCTGTGGTGGCTTCGGAGATGTTGCACCGCCGTACATTGCTGTTTCCACGGCTTGCAGCATTAAAAATCTCAGTTTTCAAAGCAACAAACCCCGCCCATTGGAGGTGTGATCACTTCCTCAGTGTGCTGTGGCCACACCCCTGTGATTTATTTGTGCTGCATACAATTAAGGAAAGCCAATGGGCCTCATCACGGACAGATGTTCAGTACTTTGCTCGTGTGCTGGACCCATACTGTCATGTGCAGTACGCCTCTGCTACGCGGACGCAGATGGGTAGCGGACTCTTAGTGATGGACAGTTTGCTGCTGTTGGGATGGCAATGGGCTCAGTTTCCCAAAACTCTGCCGATGTGGGTGAGTGACGAGGGCAGGAGCTCTTTCTTGGACCTGACGGCAGGCTTATGCGACCCTATGGGTCACGCAGCCAGTCGTTGGTGTCTCAGATGATCCGATACTGCATCCTAAGACGCAGCTTGGATCACTAATTGCAAGCAGTAGGCATGACTCCTATTGCTGTATTACAATATTAACAACTCCAATCACGGGCCGGATGTAATGGCTTGTGAGATGGCCAGAGCGCCGAGACTCCGGCCGAACTCGTACTTTTTTTTTTCTCTGACGTCCTAGTGGATGCTGGGACTCCGTCAGGACCATGGGGATTAGCGGCTCCGCAGGAGACAGGGCACAAAAATAAAAGCTTTAGGACTAGGTGGTGTGCACTGGCTCCTCCCCCTATGACCCTCCTCCAAGCCTCAGTTAGGTTTTTGTGCCCGTCCGAGCAGGGTGCAATCTAGGTGGCTCTCCTAAAGAGCTGCTTAGAAAAAGTTATTAGGTTTTTTATTTTCAGTGAGTCCTGCTGGCAACAGGCTCACTGCAACGAGGGACTTAGGGGAGAAGAAGTGAACTCACCTGCGTGCAGGATTGATTGGCTTCTTAGGCTACTGGACACCATTAGCTCCAGAGGGATCGAACACAGGCCCAGCCATGGAGTCCGGTCCCGGAGCCGCGCCGCCGACCCCCTTGCAGATGCCGAAAAGTGAAGAGGTCCAGAAACCGGCGGCAGAAGACTTTTCAGTCTTCATGAGGTAGCGCACAGCACTGCAGCTGTGCGCCATTGTTGTCAGCACACTTCACACCAGCGGTCACTGAGGGTGCAGGGCGCTGGGGGGGGGGCGCCCTGGGCAGCAATGATAATACCTTGTTCTGGCTAAAAATACATCACATATAGCCCCTGGGGCTATATGGATGTATTTAACCCCTGCCAGGTCTCACAAACACCGGGAGAAGAGCCCGCCGAAATAGGGGGCGGGGCCTATCTCCTCAGCACACAGCGCCATTTTCCTGCACAGCTCCGCTGTGAGGAAGGCTCCCAGGACTCTCCCCTGCACTGCACTACAGAAACAGGCTAAAAAAACAGAGAGGGGGGGCACTTTTTTGGCGATATTGATATATTAAGCTGCTATAAAGGAAACAACACTTCTGTAGGGTTGTTCCTATATATTTATAGCGCTTGGGTGTGTGCTGGCAAACTCTCCCTCTGTCTCCCCAAAGGGCTAGTGGGGTCCTGTCTTCGATAAGAGCATTCCCTGTGTGTCTGCTGTGTGTCGGTACGTGTGTGTCGACATGTATGAGGACGATGTTGGTGTGGAGGCGGAGCAATTGCCGGTAATGGTGATGTCACCCCCTAGGGAGTCGACACCGGAATGGATGGCTTTGTTTATGGAATTACGTGATAATGTCAGCACGTTACAAAAATCAGTTGACGACATGAGACGGCCGGCAAACCAGTTAGTACCTGTCCAGGCGTCTCAGACACCGTCAGGGGCTGTAAAACGCCCTTTACCTCAGTCGGTCGACACAGACCCAGACACGGACACCGAATCTAGTGTCGACGGTGAAGAAACAAACGTATTTTCCAGTAGGGCCACACGTTATATGATCACGGCAATGAAGGAGGCTTTGCATATCTCTGATACTGCAAGTACCACAAAAAGGGGTATTATGTGGGGTCTGAAAAAACTACCTGTAGTTTTTCCTGAATCAGAGGAATTGAATGAAGTGTGTGATGAAGCGTGGGTTAACCCCGATAGAAAACTGCTAATTTCAAAGAAGTTATTGGCATTATATCCTTTCCCGCCAGAGGTTAGGGCGCGCTGGGAAACACCCCCTAGGGTGGATAAGGCACTCACACGCTTATCAAAACAAGTGGCGTTACCGTCTCCTGAAACGGCCGCCCTCAAGGATCCAGCTGATAGGAGGCTGGAAACTACCCTGAAAAGTATATACACTCATACTGGTGTTATACTGCGACCAGCCATCGCCTCAGCATGGATGTGCAGTGCTGGGGTGGTGTGGTCGGATTCCCTGACTGAAAATATTGATACCCTGGATAGGGACAGTATTTTATTGACTATAGAGCAATTAAAGGATGCTTTTCTTTATATGCGAGATGCTCAGAGGGATATTTGCACTCTGGCATCGAGAGTAAGTGCGATGTCCATATCTGCCAGAAGAAGGTTATGGACGCGACAGTGGTCAGGTGATGCGGATTCCAAACGGCATATGGAAGTATTGCCGTATAAAGGGGAGGAATTATTTGGGGTCGGTCTATCGGATTTGGTGGCCACGGCAACAGCCGGGAAATCCACCTTTTTACCTCAGGTCCCCTCCCAACAGAAAAAGACACCGTCTTTTCAGCCGCAGTCCTTTCGTTCCTATAAGAACAAGCGGGCAAAAGGACAGTCATATCTGCCCCGAGGCAAAGGAAAGGGTAAGAGAGTGCACCAAGCAGCTCCCTCCCAGGAGCAGAAGCCCTCCCCGGCTTCTGCAAAGCCCTCAGCATGACGTTGGGGCTTTACAAGCGGACTCAGGGGCGGTGGGGGGTCGACTCAAGAATTTCAGCGCACAGTGGGCTCACTCACAGGTGGACCCCTGGATCCTGCAGGTAGTATCTCAGGGTTACAGGTTGGAATTCGAGAAGTCTCCCCCTCGCCGGTTCCTAAAGTCTGCTCTGCCAACGTCTCCCTCAGACAGGGCGACGGTATTGGAAGCCATTCACAAGCTGTATTCTCAGCAGGTGATAGTCAAGGTACCCCTCCTACAACAGGGAAAGGGGTATTATTCCACACTATTTGTGGTACCGAAGCCGGACGGCTCGGTAAGACCTATTCTAAATCTGAAATCTTTGAACCTGTACATACAAAAATTCAAGTTCAAGATGGAGTCACTCAGAGCAGTGATAGCGAATCTGGAAGAAGGGGACTTTATGGTGTCCCTGGACATCAAGGATGCTTACCTGCATGTCCCAATTTGCCCTTCACATCAAGGGTACCTCAGGTTCGTGGTGCAAAACTGTCATTATCAGTTTCAGACGCTGCCGTCTGGATTGTCCACGGCACCTCGGGTCTTTACCAAGGTAATGGCCGAAATGATGTTTCTTCTGCGAAGAAAAGGCGTATTAATTATCCCTTACTTGGACGATCTCCTGATAAGGGCAAGGTCCAGAGAACAGCTGGAGGACGTAGTAGCACTAACCCAAGTAGTGCTGCAACAGCACGGGTGGATTCTGAATTTTCCAAAATCTCAGTTGACCCCGACGACACGTCTGCTGTTCCTGGGAATGATTCTGGACACGGTTCAGAAAAAGGTGTTTCTTCCGGAGGAGAAAGCCAGGGAGTTATCCGAACTTGTCAGGAACCTCCTAAAACCAGGGAAAGTGTCTGTGCATCAATGCACAAGAGTCCTGGGAAAAATGGTGGTTTCTTACGAAGCAATTCCATTCGGCAGATTCCACGCACAAACTTTTCAGTGGGATCTGCTGGACAAATGGTCCGGATCGCATCTGCAGATGCATCAGCGGATAACTTTGTCTCCACGGACAAGGGTGTCTCTTCTGTGGTGGTTGCAGAGTGCTCATCTGTTAGAGGGACGCAGATTCGGCATACAGGACTGGGTCCTGGTGACCACGGATGCCAGTCTGAGAGGCTGGGGAGCGGTCACACAGGGAAGAAACTTCCAGGGAGTGTGGTCAAGCCTGGAGATGTCTCTTCACATAAATATACTGGAGCTAAGAGCGATTTACAATGCTCTAAGCCTGGCAAAACCCCTGCTTCAGGGTCAGCCGGTGTTGATCCAGTCGGACAACATCACGGCAGTCGCCCACGTAAACAGACAGGGCGGCACAAGAAGCAGGAGGGCAATGGCAGAAGCTGCAAGGATTCTTCGCTGGGCGGAAGATCATGTGATAGCACTGTCAGCAGTGTTCATTCCGGGAGTGGACAACTGGGAAGCGGACTTCCTCAGCAGACACGATCTACGCCCGGGAGAGTGGGGACTTCATCCAGAAGTCTTCCACATGATTGTGAACCGTTGGGAAAAACCAAAGGTGGATATGATGGCGTCCCGCCTCAACAAAAAACTCGACAGGTATTGCGCCAGGTCAAGAGACCCTCAGGCAATAGCTGTGGACGCTCTGGTAACACCGTGGGTGTTCCAGTCAGTGTATGTGTTTCCTCCTCTGCCTCTCATACCAAAAGTACTGAGAATTATACGGCAAAGGGGAGTAAGAACGATACTCGTGGCTCCGGATTGGCCAAGAAGAACTTGGTACCCGGAACTTCAGGAGATGCTCACGGAAGATCCGTGGCCTCTACCTCTAAGACGGGACCTGCTTCAGCAGGGACCGTGTCTATTCCAAGACTTACCGCGGCTGCGTTTGACGGCATGGCGGTTGAACGCCGAATTCTAAGGGAAAAAGGCATTCCGGAAGAGGTCATCCCTACCCTGGTAAAAGCCAGGAAGGAGGTGACTGCACAACATTATCACCGCATTTGGAGAAAATATGTTGCGTGGTGTGAGGCCAGGAAGGCCCCGACGGAGGAATTTCAACTGGGTCGATTCCTACATTTCCTGCAAACAGGATTGTCTATGGGCCTCAAATTAGGGTCCATTAAGGTTCAAATTTCGGCCCTGTCGATTTTCTTCCAGAAAGAATTGGCTTCAGTTCCTGAAGTCCAGACTTTTGTAAAAGGAGTACTACATATACAGCCCCCGGTTGTGCCCCCAGTGGCTCCGTGGGATCTTAATGTAGTTTTGGATTTTCTCAAATCCCATTGGTTTGAGCCACTCAAATCGGTGGATTTGAAATATCTTACATGGAAAGTAACCATGCTACTGGCCCTGGCTTCAGCCAGGAGAGTGTCAGAATTGGCGGCTTTATCGTATAAAAGCCCATATCTGATTTTCCATTCGGACAGGGCAGAACTGCGGACGCGTCCTCAGTTTCTGCCTAAGGTGGTTTCAGCGTTTCACCTGAACCAGCCTATTGTGGTGCCTGCGGCTACTAGCGATTTGGAGGATTCCAAGTTGCTGGACGTTGTCAGGGCATTGAAAATATATATTTCAAGGACGGCTGGAGTCAGAAAATCTGACTCGCTGTTTATACTGTATGCACCCAACAAGCTGGGTGCTCCTGCTTCTAAGCAGACGATTGCTCGTTGGATTTGTAGCACAATTCAACTTGCACATTCTGTGGCAGGCCTGCCACAGCCTAAATCTATCAAGGCCCATTCCACAAGGAAGGTGGGCTCATCTTGGGCGGCTGCCCGAGGGGTCTCGGCATTACAACTCTGCCGAGCAGCTACGTGGTCGGGGGAGAACACGTTTGTAAAATTCTACAAATTTGATACCCTGGCTAAAGAGGACCTGGAGTTCTCTCATTCGGTGCTGCAGAGTCATCCGCACTCTCCCGCCCGTTTGGGAGCTTTGGTATAATCCCCATGGTCCTGACGGAGTCCCAGCATCCACTAGGACGTCAGAGAAAATAAGATTTTACTTACCGATAAATCTATTTCTCGTAGTCCGTAGTGGATGCTGGGCGCCCATCCCAAGTGCGGATTGTCTGCAATACTTGTACATAGTTATTGTTACAAAAAAATCGGGTTGTTATTGTTGTGAGCCGTCTGTTCAGAGGCTCCTACGTTTGTCATACTGTTAACTGGGTTCAGATCACAGGTTGTACGGTGTGATTGGTGTGGCTGGTATGAGTCTTGCCCGGGATTCAAAATCCTTCCTTATTGTGTACGCTCGTCCGGGCACAGTATCCTAACTGAGGCTTGGAGGAGGGTCATAGGGGGAGGAGCCAGTGCACACCACTTAGTCCTAAAGCTTTTATTTTTGTGCCCTGTCTCCTGCGGAGCCGCTAATCCCCATGGTCCTGACGGAGTCCCAGCATCCACTACGGACTACGAGAAATAGATTTATCGGTAAGTAAAATCTTATTTTTTTAAAGGCCCAAATGTTTACAAGGCAAAACTGACCAGGTTTTGCCTTGTAAACGTTTGCTGCTTTAAAAATAACATATGAGTTTGGGCGGAGCTCCGGCCGTCTCGCAAGCCATTACATCCGTCCCCACATCTGAATCAGGCCCAATGCGAGTTCATAGTTCTGAACTCTAGACATTTTTTTTCTTCTTGCTTGCGTATTGTTTTAAATGTCCAATGGCATCCTTGCCAACACTTTGGGCTGTAACGTCAAGACAATTTTAGGCCATTCCCAAACAACTAGATGTAGATGCCCGTTTCCCAACTGACCAAAACCCTTTCGGTTACCAGAAATCGGGAGCATTGGTGTGCCTTAATAAGCAGATATAGGGCGGTATCCTGTTAGCAGTGGTACTTTATCGCTATTAATAGGATTGCCGGGGGCTATGGTATTATCCCCCGATGCCGGCACTTATAGGGGATTATCCTTTGGGTGTCTCAGGCTCCCAAATCATATTCTGTGATAAGAGGCTGTTGGAGCCGAGATAACACGTGGGATCTGGCACTTGTCTCAGAACCCATGTGTTTTTGTGCAATCGCAGGTCCAAATTCGGCTTATCAAAATGGCCTCTAATTGAATAGCGTGATAATGACTGTCTCTCATTAACCACGATATCCGGGCGTTTTGATCGCCCGAAACGGCCTCGGGGCTAATAAGATACCACCAATAGCTAATAAAGTTGCTCACACAATCATCCACATTGGTAGGTTCTAGTATGACACTACTATATCAATGCGTGTAAATCCAGTTCTTTGACAGATGTGCCTTCTAACGTGTCAGTTTAAATGTTCATACGATAGGAATATTTGTCTGGTTTGCTATATTGATATTGTGGTGTCTGGGGTCATAAACTATTGATGTACCTTATTTAGCTGGGAATCCTGTATGAATGTTGGTGGCTGGTGTGGTGGAAACACAGCACTTTACACATAAATGGACTCTTATCCCGTGAGACTGGATTCATCTTATTTTCATACGTGAAGTGCAGGTGATGCATCAGCTCCTGTGTCCTCACCGTGCTAGCGGCTGAGTAACCTGAAAGGTCTTTTCATCATGTAACTTATTTATTGTCTTGTCCTAAATTCCGTTAATACCTTATCCATGATTATGGCATTGAGCCGCTTTGTACATCTGTAGAAAACTTAATTATTTAATGATTTGGACAAATCTTTAGAAAATAATGTGTCCCAGCATCAGTAGATCATGAGCTAGACAAGCGCAGCGAGTGTATCGATCGCATAATTGAGTTTGTGTTTATGGTTTCCCATTTAGCAGATAAACATTTACAGGCCATATAATGAATATGATTGATACGCATTCTAGCGTGCAGGTGCTACAATTTTAAATCTAAGCTAAATTTGTATTGGGATCAGTAGGATGCTCATGTGGTTATTATATATGTGTGTGCATGCATAGAACATTTAGTTTTTTTTGGACAAGTGTGTCTACTTTGTGTGTTTTTAAGGTGCTCACCCCATTCCTGCTCATAAGAAAACCCCCATAAAATGAAATGTCTCATGGGAGGGAAAGTCAGGGTTAGGCTGCGGGATGGTTATGGTTAGGCTGCTGGAGGGGTGGTTACAGTACGTGACAAAATATGTCATGATTGTGACAGCCAGGATGACGCTGCCGGCATTTTGACCATCTGCATCCTGACTGTACCCAACTCTCTGCAGTGTTATAGACACAAATCTAGGCCCTCCCCCTCCACAAATGTATATTAATATTAAGATTCTTTATTGATCACCTTTATGTCGTCATGTTCCTCTGAACATTTCTAGCAAAAGGAAACCACAGCACCATGCTTATATTTTCAATTATTAAAATAGATTACATTGTAAGCTGCTTTGTGCAGTATTCGTGTATTATATTTGTGTAGCAGGAAACCTCCTTTTGTTACATCTTTACTGGTTGCGTAATACTATTTGCTCCCCCCCCCCCCTCTGTTTCTGTGAAAAAGGGAAGACCAGTAGGATTTTGTACCTGACTGTATGTAAGAAGTGACTTTTTTTTAATTTATTTTTTATTTAGGTTTATGTTTTTGCCTTTTGTGTTTGGAGAGTAAAGATTAGGGGGTACATTTACTAAAAACCACTGATTTCTTTTATTTCTTTTGTCTTCCAGTTTAGAAGGTGCCACTAAACACATTACTAAACACATTACCATCCCGCATTTATTTAAGGGGCGGTGTAATGGTTAGCATCACTACCTCACAGCGCTGAGGCCTTGGGTTTGATTATAACCACGGCCCTGATTGTGTGGGGTTTGTATATTCTCCCCGTACTTGTGTGGGTTTCCTCCCACAATATAAAAAAGTACCGGCAGGGTAACTGACTCATGACAAAGATTAACACTAGTGTGTATGTGTGACAGGGACTGGGACTGATGTGAATGGTCAAATAGTCTGTTTTGGTTCTATGGAATATTTGTGTGCTGTACACATAAGAGTGTATGCATGTGTATATATATATATATATATATATATATATATATAATATATATATATATATATGTGTGTGTTCGTGTGTGTGTATACAATATATATATATATATATATATATGTGTGTATATATATATATATATATATATATATATATAAATATAATTTTTTTTTTATTGTGGTGAGTGGGCTTGTCTCACCAGAATTGCCCACATTCTGGTGGAATCAGCTCCCTCCAAGGGAGAAGAAAACAAGGCCTGCACATTCTGCACCTGTAGTAGAGGTTTATAATTCCAGGCTTTCTAAATTTTGCAGCTGGAAACAGAGGTCCAGGTTTTCCAGCTCTCCCAGAGACAGCAGGAACTCAGGTGCAGGAGAGGGGTTTAAAATCCCTTTTACCCACAGTGCATTGCGCTGGTGACTGTTACAGGCCAGTGAGCAGGGCTGAGTTTATAGCGCCATGGACTGTGTACATTGGCCGTGCCAGGAGAGCATGGCATGTGTAGCTGCAAGCCACTGCAGCAGAATGACTTGTGAGCACGGGAAGTGCCAGGACCATTTATGTTAGTTTGTTTCATTTTTCTGTATGTACCTGATATATATACACACACAAACCATATATGCTTTTTGTGTGTATGTGAGGTCTAACAGTTAAGTTTGTGAACTCATTGTAGTAAATGTGCTACATACCTCATTGCTGGATGTAACTGTGGTCACCTTCAAAGTACTCCCCTCCCTTGGGAAGCTATGCACAGATGCCGGCGCCTAGTCTACCCTTCAAAACCGTTTTGGAACTGGAGCTACTGTCGTATTACTCCTGATGTCATCAATGTCATCCTTACAATCACGGGTGTAACCAGAACTTTGTGGGCCTTAAAGCAACTTACTGCAGGGGTCTTAGTGCCAGTGCTTCTTGAGACACATCTCCATAGCCTTTATTTTATTCCCTATAATAGTGCCCTAGCTCATTTTCTGAACCATAGTAGAGACCTAGTTAATACTGTGCCCTGTACTAATGTAGTTCCCTAGTTTACATGATGTCACATTGTAGGGCTACCAGTACACATTATGCCACACAGTGTCCCCAATTCACATTATGACATACATTGTCCCCAGTTCATATTATACCACACTACAGTGTCACCTATTTATACTGGGCCACATTACAGTGCCCTCCAAGTCAAATTATGCCACATTACAGTGCTCCAGTTCATATTATGCCACAGTACAGTGCCTCCATTTCATATTGTACCACATTAAAGAAGCCCAGTTCTTCTTATATCACATTACAATGAGCAGATCAGATTGACACATAATCAGTGCTCCCTTACCATTATAACATCCACTACACACTCTTGTCACTGAAAATGTAATGTTGCCAGTTCAGACTGGGCAATGGATAATATCCAATTGCTTAGCAGGCAAATCTGGGAGCTTGGTATGCAACTTTATAACCAGGGTACAGGTCCCCCCCTAAGCCTCTGCGCCCCATAGCAATGGCACCCCTTGCACCCACTATAGTTATGCCCATGCTTTCAATATTTACTTTATCTTCATGACCGAAACAAGTAATTGGGCACTACATCCGGTGAATAGGGTGGCTTTTCCAACACAGTTATTTGTTTACTAGCTAAAAACTCCATCACAGACTGTGCTATGTCAGCAGGAGATGCAAGATCCATGAGTTGTTTCCAAACAGTTTGGGTCGTTTCTGTCTTTTTCACACATTCCAAGTTAAGATTTTCCTGTTTCCCTGTCGATGTTCACTTCCTTTGCTATGCTCCTGACAGTCAGCTGACCATTTTCACGCACAATTTATTAAACTTTTGCAATGTTTTCTTAATTTCTGCTTGTTGCTGGCTGTCCTGCTCTCTCATCGTCGGTGACACTTTCTCTTTCCTCAGAAAAACGTTTCGCCCACTTGTAACCTGCTGTTTTCTATATAGCATTATCCCTGAAAATTTCCAATAGCAGCTATCTGATTTCGTTTCCACCTTTGCCAAGTTTAAGAAGAAGTGTAACGTTCGTTCAAACTCCGACATTCTTGAAACAGCACACCAAAACACACAGACCATAATAGACGCCACTCGGGAAGAGACTGCAGTAGATCAACTAGAACACAGCTGTGAAACGCTGCACTCCAATGTCACCCAAGGGCTGTAACTTGCTCCGGGGCCCTCCGTTAACCAAACGGCGGCACTCAGAGGCTTTAAATGCAGTGAATATGTGAAAAATGTATTTAATGTCATCGTAAATCGTCATTTATTGCTGTATCCTGATGAAGGGGGGCAAGGGCCCCGAAACGTTGAATACATTTTTCACTTGTTCATTGCATTTAAAGCCTCCGAGTGCCGCGGTTTGGTAAGAGATAGATATATGTATATGTGTGGCTGTAATGCAAGGTTTCAAAAGGCATGCAATATGAGGGATCTGGCCTATCGCAAGTAAACACAATGCACATATAATAATGGCAATCCTTATGTACTGCTTAAGCACTACTAATTATTTTATTGGGGCAATAATATTTTATTCAGTTGGGGGAGGATCCAGTTAAACCCCTTGGCCGCTGATTCTGGTAATTGCCCTGCGCATGAAATCAGAGCTTTAGGAGCTGCGAGGGCAAGTCCTCAATAAAAGGCCCCGTCTGGGGTTTAACACCAGGTGAAACCCATTGATTCCGCATTTTAACATGGAATCAGTGGGTTTGCGTGCTCTAACCTCTTCAGAGATACTGGCATATGTGTACGTTTACTTATCAGTTATTTTTAATTGTAAAACTTTTGAAGTTTGAATATATGTATTTATAACTAAATTGCTCAATATATTTATTAAAAAAAAGTTTTTTTAATTTAAAATGTATTGTCTTTTCAATAAAATATAAAAAAGTAAATCAATTATATATCTTCAAAAAAATTTGTACCTAGAAGAGGTTAACCCCTGTTTTACCGTGCTGAGAAAAGGCGGTTTTATCGAATAGCTGTGGGTGTGAAACCTAGAGATATTCCTGGTGCAGCTAATAAAGTCGCCCTCCCCTCATCTGTAGAGCGAATTCAGTTGTTTTTTTCTGGGGGTGGTGAGCTAAAATACATGAAAAGTGACTCGTTTGGGCAGCCAAACTGCACTTTTTGCGATCACGCCCAGCACTTTGGTCGGGTTTAGCTGCTTTACACGGATAAACCCAACCTCTATGGGCATTATCAGGGTGACAAAAAAGATCAATTGAAATTCGCTCCACGATCTCCCGTCACTGACTGGTGACCCATGGGAGCGCACATATCATGGGTACATAGCTCCCCCCATCCCCCCTTCCCCCCCCAGGATTTTTTGGGAGCAATGCACTGTTGCTTTAGGGGCACTTCGTGCGTGTAAGCCGACTGTTCGGACGCGCACATGAAGGGGTGTGTGGCTGGCCTGAGAGGGGGCGTGGCCCTGCTGATGTCACTAGTGGGGGCGTTCCCAGCCTGTCGTGTCACTCATGGGGACCTGCGTGCTGGGCTTCCCCAAGCTCTCCCTTGAATGTGAATTGAGCGGCATCTGTTCTCACGGCGGCACTGGGGCACCGCAAAAGGGGAAAGGCGCATTTTGCCCTTAAAAATTGGGCAGCTGCGGCTAAAACAGCCTAGCGTGAACACTAGGTACATCCTAGATGATGTACCCAATATATCTTTCTGACCCACGACGGAACGATATATCTGATGATATATCGTCTATTGTGTACCTGACTTTACCATAAACTAATCCTACCCTAACACAAATATGCGGCGGGATGTAATGCCGCATTAGTCCTGCGGCCATGCGGGATGCTGGCCGAACTCTAACTTTTTTTTTTTTTTAAAGTGGCAATCCCTTACAAGGCGAAACCATGCCTTGTAAGTGATTTGTCCCTTTAAAAAAAATTCATAGTTCGTCCGGTATCCCGCACGGTCACCAGACTCGGTTGGCATTACATTTTGTCCATGTTGACATTGTCACTTTTGACATTTTGTTATTGACATGACTACACACCTTCATAGGCTAGGAGACAAAATTAATGTGTCATTTTATGAAGAGTACACATAAATTAAATGAGCAATATTAATAAGGTTTTATAATGGGGGTAACATTTATTATATTTGGCTGTATAAATGGCTCCCACATCATAAAGTAATAAATGTTGCCCCTACCATTTACATCAATTAACAAGTAATATTGCCCCTTTTCTTCAGTATAATGATTACATAGCTCTAAAACAATAATTCTGCTCCATAACATATGAATAAATTAATATTGTCCCTTCAAAATAATTGTAATGTTACTTGCCTCCTTAATCAATCTAGTAAGCCGCCGGCAGTGTGAGAATCACTGTCCAAACCCTGAATCCAGCTGTTCAGATGTCAAAACCGCCAGCAATGTGCATTGTTTACAAAGCTCAGGAAAGACTGTCCTTTAATAAATTGAGGATTAAGGAGCCCATCTAGCACCTTGACTGAGAGGAACCACGGACCCCAAGCAGTGGCGGATCTAGACTTAACTTTTAGGGGGGGCGGTTTAAGAATGATGACTCCTCCCCCTAATCATAGCCCCTCCCACTTAGTAATGCCCTTCCCGTTCGCTTCTAAAATTTCCTATTGTTGCCATTACTAATAAAATGTTGCCAGTTAGTGGAGAGAACCCTGCGCACTGGTGATACAGACTGGCGAATCGCCATTCCTTCCATCAGGGGTGGTAGAGGATAAGACAGTAGGGCAATTTAAACATGCATGGGATAGACATAAGGATATTCTTACAAAGAAATAAGGATCAGATAAGGTTAGAGATAAAAATAATGTAAAAAAAAAAAAAAAAGGGGCAGACTAGATGGGCCAAGTGGTTCTTATCTGCCGACAAATTCTGTTTCTACAGCACACAGAATGAGCCGAAATTCACATTATAGCACACTGAATGAGCCGACATTCACATTATAGCACACTGTATGAGCTGAAATTCACATCATAGCACACTGAATGAGCCGAAATTCACATTATAGCACACAGAATGAGCTAAAATTCACATTATAGTACACAGTATGATCCGAAATTCACATTATAGCACACTGAATGAGCCGAAATTCACATCATAGCACACTGAATAAGCCGAAATTCACATCATAGCACACTGAATGAGCCGAAATTCACATTATAGCACACTGAATGAGCCGAAATTCACATCATAGCACACTGAATGAGCCGAAATTTACATTGTAGCACACTAAATGAGCCGAAATTTACATTGTAGCACACTGAATGAGCCGAAATTCACATCGTAGCACACTGAATGAGCCGAAATTCACATTGTAGCACACTGAATGAGCCGAAATTCACATTGTAGCACACTGAATGAGCCGAAATTCACATGATAGCACGCAGAATGAGGGAAAATTCACGATAGCACGCAGAATGAGGGAAAAATCACATTATAGCACACTGTATGAGGCAAAAATGACGTTATAGCACGCAGAATGAGACGAAATTGACATTATAGCACGCAGAATGAGGCAAAATTCACATGATAGCACGCAGAATGAGGGAAAAATCACATTATAGCACACTGTATGAGGCAAAAATTACATGATGGCACGCAGAATGAGGCAAAATTCACATGATAGCACGCAGAATGAGGGAAAAATCACATTATAGCACACTGTATGAGGCAAAAATTACATGATGGCACGCAGAATGAGGCAAAATTCACATGATAGCACGCAGAATGAGGGAAAAATCACATTATAGCACACTGTATGTGGCAAAAATTACATAGCACACAGAATCTAGGCAAAATTCAGCCAAATAATGCAGGGAAAAGAGGGGGGGGGGGGGGGAGAGAAATGGGAGACACACTCACTCACACACACTCACTCACACACACTCCCACCTCATAGATGGAGGCCGGGCCCGCCAGGATATTGGGAACGGGGTGCAGAGCGGTGCAGCGCTGCGGAGGACGAAGACAGAGAGAGAGCGTCCTGACGCGCGTACAGGAAGGAGGGGGCGTGGTCAGAACAGAGGTCGCTGTACGCGAGTCAGGATGCTCCTCTCTCTCCTCGTCCCCCGCCGCGCTGCACCGCTGTCCACCCCGTTCCCAATACCGCGCCGGGACCCGGCCTCCATCCCGGTGCCGGTATATGTAGGGGGGGCGTTCGCCCTAATCGCCCCCCGCTAAATCCGCCACTGACCCCGAGGAAATTGGAACCTACAGCGCATTATAGATCCCGGTAATAATCACAACAACGGGTTAAAAACAGCAATGAATGGAAGGGATTAAGCTGTGTGCTTTGGAACCAGGGGAGACAAGTGGACTCTAGTTTATTGTTGGAAAGTTACAATAAGGGAGTTACAAATGACATGCATGTATTTTAAGAAAAATCATCTATAGATGTGCACAGCATTGACTCATAGAACTTTCTCTTTAAAAAGCCTCTGTAGCAAGGACTGTGTTACATTGTATCGGATCGGACCAAACAAGACACGACAGGACTCTAGATGTTAACGCAAAGTTCTAAGTTTTAGAATCATTAATTATAAGTTTTAATGGTACATTGAGTGCAATTATACGCACAGAGAGCACTTTTTTGAAGATTCTGACTAATTGTGTCTTTTCATGTTTAACCGGTATACGGGTTATGTATGTATATTTCTCTGACGTCCTAGTGGATGCTGGGAACTCCTTAAGGACCATGGGGAATAGCGGCTCCGCAGGAGACTGGGCACAAAAAGTAAAGCTTTAGGACTACCTGGTGTGCACTGGCTCCTCCCCCTATGACCCTCCTCCAAGCCTCAGTTAGATTTTTGTGCCCGGCCGAGAAGGGTGCACACTAGGGGCTCTCCTGAGCTTCTTAGTGAAAGTTTAGTTTTAGGTTTTTTATTTTCAGTGAGACCTGCTGGCAACAGGCTCACTGCATCGAGGGACTAAGGGGAGAAGAAGCGAACCTGCCTGCTTGCAGCCAGCTTGGGCTTCTTAGGCTACTGGACACCATTAGCTCCAGAGGGACCGAACACAGGCCCAGCCTCGGAGTCCGGTCCCAGAGCCGCGCCGCCGGCCCCCTTACAGAGCCAGAAGCAAGAAGAGGTCCGGAAAAATCGGCGGCAGAAGACATCAGTCTTCAACAAGGTAGCGCACAGCACTGCAGCTGTGCGCCATTGCTCCTCAGGCACACTTCACACTCCGGTCACTGAGGGTGCAGGGCGCTGGGGGGGGCGCCCTGAGCAGCAATGTAAAACACCTTGGCTGGCGAAAATACACCACATATAACCCCCAGGGCTATATGGATGTATTTTAACCCCTGCCAGAATTCACCAAAAAGCGGTAGAAAAGGCCGCCGAGAAGGGGGCGGAGCCTATCTCCTCAGCACACGGGCGCCATTTTCCATCACAGCTCCGCTGGAAGGACGTCTCCCTGACTCTCCCCTGCAGTCCTGCACTACAGAAAAGGGTAAAAAAGAGAGGGGGGGCACTAATTTAACGCAGTTTTGATAATAACAGCAGCTATAAAGGGAAAAGCACGTTATATAGTGGTATTCCTGTCTATATATAGCGCTCTGGTGTGTGCTGGCATACTCTCCCTCTGTCTCCCCAAAGGGCTAGTGGGGTCCTGTCCTCTATCAGAGCATTCCCTGTGTGTGTGCGGTGTGTCGGTACGATTGTGTCGACATGTTTGAGGAGGAAAATGAGATGGAGGCGGAGCAATTGCCTATAATAGAGTTGTCACCACCCAGGGAGTCGACACCTGAGTGGATGAGCTTATGGAAGGAATTGCGTGACAATGTCAGCTCTTTACGAAAGACAGTTGACGATATGAGACAGCCGGCTACTCAGCTTGTGCCTGTCCAGGGGTCTCAAACGCCATCAGGGGCTCTAAAACGCCCGTTACCTCAGATGGCGGACACATACACGGATACTGACTCCAGTGTCGACGATGATGAGACAAATGTGACTTCCAGTAGGGCCACACGTTACATGATTGAGGCAATGAAAAATGTTTTGCATATTTCTGATAATACAAGTACCACTAAAAAGGGTATTATGTTTGGTGAGAAAAAACTGCCTGTAGTTTTTCCTGTATCCGAGGAATTAAATGAAGTGTGTGATGAGGCGTGGGTTTCCCCCGATAAAAAACTGATAATTCCTAAAAGGTTATTGGCATCATACCCTTTCCCGCCAGAGGATAGGGCACGTTGGGAAACACCCCCTAGGGTGGATAAAGCGCTCACACGCTTGTCTAAACAGGTGGCACTACCCTCTCCTGATACGGCCGCCCTAAAGGAACCTGCCGACAGAAAGCAGGAGAATATCCTAAAATGTATATACACTCACACGGGTGTTATACTGCGACCGGCCATCGCCTCAGCCTGGATGTGCAGTGCTGGGGTGGCGTGGTCGGATTCCCTGACTGAAAATATTGATACCCTAGATAGGGACAGTATATTACTGACTATAGAGCATTTAAAAGATGCATTTTTATATATGCGTGATGCGCAGAGGGATATTTGCCGACTGGCATCAAGAGTTAGCGCGCTGTCCATTTCTGCAAGAAGAGGGTTATGGACGCAGCAGTGGTCAGGTGATGCGGATTACAAAAGGCACATGGAAGTATTGCCTTATAAGGGAGAGGAGTTATTTGGGGTAGGTCTATCAGACCTGGTAGCCACGGCAACTGCTGGAAAATCCACATTTTTACCCCAGGTAGCCTCTCAACATAAGAAGACGCCGTATTATCAGGCGCAGTCCTTTCGGCCCCATAAGGGCAAGCGGGCAAAAGGCTCCTCATTTCTGCCCCGTGGCAGAGGGAGAGGAAAAAGGCTGCAGCACACAGCCAGTTCCCAGGAACAGAAGCCCTCTCCCGCCTCCGCAAAGTCCTCAGCATGACGCTGGGGCTTTACAAGCGGACTCAGGCACGGTGGGGGCCCGTCTCAAGAAGTTCAGCGCGCAATGGGCCCACTCGCAAGTGGACCCCTGGATCCTTCAGGTGGTATCTCAGGGGTACAAATTGGAATTCGAGACGTCTCCCCCTCGCCGTTTCCTAAAGTCTGCTTTACCGACGTCTCCCTCAGACAGGGAGGCAGTATTGCAAGCCATTCACAAGCTGTATTCCCAGCAGGTGATATTCAAGGTACCCCTCCTGCAACAGGGAAAGGGGTATTATTCCACACTGTTTGTGGTACCGAAGCCGGACGGCTCGGTGAGACCAATTTTAAATCTAAAATCCTTGAACACTTACATACAGAGGTTCAAATTCAAGATGGAGTCACTCAGAGCAGTGATTGCAAACCTGGAACCTACATGTCCCAATTTACCCTTCTCACCAAGGGTACCTCAGGTTTGTGGTACAGAATTGTCACTATCGGTTTCAGACGCTGCCGTTTGGCTTGTCCACGGCACCCCGGATCTTTACCAAGGTAATGGCCGAAATGATGATACTCCTTCGAAGGAAGGGAGTTTTAGTTATCCCTTACTTGGACGATCTCCTGATAAGGGCAAGATCCAGGGAACAGTTGGAAGTCGGGGTAGCACTATCTCAGATAGTGTTGCGGCAGCACGGTTGGATTCTCAATATTCCAAAATCGCAGCTGATCCCGACGACACGCCTTCTATTCCTAGGGATGATCCTGGACACAGTCCAGAAAAAGGTTTTTCTCCCGGAGGAGAAAGCCAGGGAGTTATCCCGAGCTAGTCAGAAATCTCCTAAAACCAGGCCAAGTCTCAGTGCATCAATGCACAAGGGTCCTGCGAAAAATGGTGGCTTCCTACGAAGCAATCCCATTCGGCAGATTCCACGCAAGAACCTTCCAGTGGGATCTGCTAGACAAATGGTCCGGGTCGCATCTTCAGATGCATCAGCGGATAATCTTGTCACCAAAGACAAGGGTGTCTCTCCTGTGGTGGTTGCAGAGTGCTCATCTTCTAGAGGGCCGCAGATTCGGCATTCATGACTGGGTCCTGGTGACCACGGATGCCAGCCTGAGAGGCTGGGGAGCAGTCACACAGGGAAGAAATTTCCAGGGCTTGTGGTCAAGCCTGGAGACATCACTTCACATAAATATCCTGGAGCTAAGGGCCATCTACAATGCTCTAAGCCTAGCAAGACCTCTGCTTCAAGGTCAGCCGGTGCTGATCCAGTCAGACAACATCGCGGCAGTCGCCCACGTAAACAGACAGGGCGGCACAAGAAGCAGGAGGGCAATGGCAGAAGCTGCAAGGATTCTTCGCTGGGCGGAAAATCATGTGATAGCACTGTCAGCAGTGTTCATTCCGGGAGTGGACAACTGGGAAGCAGACTTCCTCAGCAGGCACGACCTCCACCCGGGAGAGTGGGGACTTCATCCAGAAGTCTTCCACATGATTGTGAACCGTTGGGAAAAACCAAAGGTGGACATGATGGCGTCCCGCCTCAACAAAAAACTAGACAGGTATTGCGCCAGGTCAAGGGACCCTCAGGCAATAGCTGTGGACGCTCTGGTAACACCATGGGTGTACCAGTCAGTGTATGTGTTCCCTCCTCTGCCTCTCATACCCAAGGTACTGAGAATTATAAGATGGAGAGGAGTAAGAACTATACTCGTGGCTCCGGATTGGCCAAGAAGGACTTGGTACCCGGAACTTCAAGAGATGCTCACAGAGGACCCGTGGCCTCTACCTCTAAGAAGGGACCTGCTCCAGCAGGGACCCTGTCTGTTCCAAGACTTACCGCGGCTGCGTTTCACGGCATGGCGGTTGAACGCCGGATCCTGAAGGAAAAAGGCATTCCGGATGAAGTCATCCCTACCCTGATCAAAGCCAGGAAGGATGTAACCGCACAACATTATCACCGTATTTGGCGTAAATATGTTGCGTGGTGCGAGACCAGGAAGGCCCCTACAGAGGAATTTCAACTGGGTCGTTTCCTGCATTTCCTGCAAACAGGACTGTCTATGGGCCTAAAATTAGGGTCCATTAAGGTTCAAATTTCGTCCCTGTCGATTTTCTTCCAGAAAGATCTGGCTTCAGTTCCTGAAGTTCAGACGTTTGTCAAGGGGGTACTGCATATACAGCCTCCTTTTGTGCCTCCAGTGGCACCTTGGGATCTCAATGTAGTTTTTGGGGTTCCTAAAATCACATTGGTTTGAACCACTCACCACTGTGGACTTAAAATATCTCACATGGAAAGTGGTAATGCTGTTGGCCCTGGCTTCGGCCAGGCGTGTGTCAGAATTGGCGGCTTTATCCTATAAAAGCCCTTACCTAATTTTTCATACGGACAGGGCAGAATTGAGGACTCGTCCGCAATTTCTCCCTAAGGTTGTTTCAGCGTTTCACCTGAACCAGCCTATTGTGGTACCTGCGGCTACTAGGGACTTGGAGGACTCCAAGTTGCTGGATGTAGTCAGGGCCCTGAAAATATGTTTCCAGGACGGCTGGAGTCAGAAAATCTGACTCGCTGTTTATCCTGTATGCACCCAACAAGCTGGGTGCTCCTGCTTCTAAGCAGACTATTGCTCGTTGGATTTGTAGTACAATTCAGCTTGCACATTCTGTGGCAGGCCTGCCACAGCCTAAATCTGTAAAAGCCCATTCCACAAGGACGGTGGGCTCATCTTGGGCGGCTGCCCGAGGGGTCTTGGCTTTACAACTTTGCCGAGCAGCTACTTGGTCAGGGGCAAACACGTTTGCTAAATTCTACAAATTTGATACCCTGGCTGAGGAGGACCTGGAGTTCTCTCATTCGGTGCTACAGAGTCATCCGCACTCTCCCGCCCGTTTGGGAGCTTTGGTATAATCCCCATGGTCCTTACGGAGTTCCCAGCATCCACTAGGACGTCAGAGAAAATAAGAATTTACTTACCGATAATTCTATTTCTCGTAGTCCGTAGTGGATGCTGGGCGCCCATCCCAAGTGCGGATTGTCTGCAATACTTGTACATAGTTGCTGTTACAAAAATCGGGTTTTTGTTGTTGTGAGCCATCTTTTCAGAGGCTCCGCTGTTATCATGCTGTTAACTGGGTTCAGATCACAGGTTGTACGGTGTGATTGGTGTGGCTGGTATGAGTCTTACCCGGGATTCAAAATCCTTCCTTATTGTGTATTTGTGTACGCTCGTCCGGGCACAGTATCCTAACTGAGGCTTGGAGGAGGGTCATAGGGGGAGGAGCCAGTGCACACCAGGTAGTCCTAAAGCTTTACTTTTTGTGCCCAGTCTCCTGCGGAGCCGCTATTCCCCATGGTCCTTACGGAGTTCCCAGCATCCACTACGGACTACGAGAAATAGAATTATCGGTAAGTAAATTCTTATTTTTTAGGTTCTTATGCTTGTCTATGAGAAAATAAACTACATCAGTTTTAACTAAATCACGTCTGTCTAAGTGGAATAAATCCGTTTTTTATGCAGATATAATAATATATATTTTTAGATTGTTTTATTTTATTTGTCTAAATATTTGCTAGTGGTGTAGCGCATCCCCACCAAAAAAAATCTTTTTTATTCAGCTTTAATAAATTTGGGGCAGATGTAATAACCTGGAGAAGGCATAAGGAAGTGATAAACCAGTGATATGTGCAAGGTGATATAGACACCAGCCAATCAGATCCTAACTGTTAATTTACATATTGGAGCTGATTGGCTGGTGTCTTTATCACCTTGCACATATCACTGGTTTATCACTTCCTTATGCCTTCTCCAGTTTAATACATCTGCCCCTTTATTCTTAAGGTATAAACTTTTATTTTAGGAGGACAGATATCAGTGAGGTGTGGGTGTTGAGCAAAAAAAACAAAAAAAACAAAAACAACCCACAAAAGAATTTAGTTTTGTTGCTCCTAGTCTTCTAATAAAATACAGGCTCGTAGGATGCCATCTGCCCCACAGGGCTGACGTTATAACGCCATCCTGTGTGACTCACGTCATGCTTCAGGATGAAAGCCCACTTAGCAGTGTAAGGGAGTTATAGCATGCGCCCACATCCAGCAAGAATGATGCTTACAGTTCCAGAAAAGCGCACATTCTCCTCTGTGTCTCTTGATTCTGTTGTGCATGTGTGTTACCAGATACGGTGCAATGTGTTCCTACCCAGATCTCTTGCAGCCATTAGCCTGTTTTGTATTTGTGACTTGTAATACATTAATGTTAATGTCCTATAGAGCTTTCAACTTATTGGTAAATGAAGCTTGATGTGTGTTTTCCTCTCTGAATAATTGAATCTCAGTTTGACATTTAAGTATCTTTAATATGTGCAGGCTAATCCTACTGAAAGTGTGACCTTTTATTTGCAAAGTACAATTCATCCTACGTCTGTGAATGGAGTGTCCTATCTACACCGTAGCTATGGATGCAGGGCACATAAATTGGCTTTATTTCTTGGGTTAATATGGGGTTTATGAATAAGGCAGAAGCAAAGGGAGATCTTACTGGGGGTGCAGAGAAATTGCTGTCCTTTCATTCACTTCAAAAACAAGTGAGTGGAGTGTTATTTAGTAAATGGTGACTTTTCGAAGCCACCAATTATCCATGTTTCTGCTTACAGAATTTAAAACCACAGTACTATTAATTTCAGAACACAGCTGGGTCTGTAAATTAACTGCATCCCCACATGGTTGATGGTGGGGGGGATATGGCTTTGAAAAAAGTGTTTTATTAGGTTGTAATCATGCTGATCTAAGTAATAAAACAAGTTACAAGCATTCCGAGTATACTTAAAGGGGGTACTCACGGAGCGATATTCTAAGCAATCTGACTAGATTGCTTAGAATTTCAGCATTATCGCTCCGTGTGTACCCCCTACAGCGATAGCGATGCGCAGCCCCGCGCATCCCTATTGCTGCTGCTAGATTGACCTGCCGTGCAGGCCACTCTAGTGGGTCGCTCACTTCACCCGCTGGGTGAAGTGAGCGCCCCCCGTCTCCCACCGCACGCTCAGCACAGATCGCGCTGTGCTGAGCGGCGGGAGAGATGTGTGCTGAGTGGTTCGCTCAGCACACATCTCTCCCGCATTGACCCATCTATATGGGCCTTTAGTCACCATCTTTTTTTTAATCCATTATCTATTGATATTGTCAGTAATGCAAAATACTCAATTACATGGTTCAGTCTCATTTAGGGCCGGACATGACTTTTGGAGTAGCTAGAGCCAAGGCTCCCCTGTTATTTTATTTATTTATTAACTGTTTCTTACATAGTGCAGCATATTCCATTGCGTTTTACAATTGAAACAGCAGTAATAGACGAAATAACAGACAGACAGAGGTGGGGAGGCCCTGCTTGCAAGCTTACACTCTATAGGGAAATATGCATTAATACACAGGCTAGGTGCCACCTATTGCATTATGGTCCTGTCCTTAAGTTGAGAGAGACGTGTGTGTGTGTGTGTGTGTGTATATATATATATAGATAGATAGATAGATAGATAGATAGATAGATAGATAAATAAATAGAATGAGAGCTGTAATGCACTGACATTTAATTGCATCCCCTCCTTTTTATTAGTGACTGGAGCTGCCTCTAGGCAAACCTAGATATCCACCCAGGGCTCCAGTGACTGGGGATATCTGAGACACTGAGGGGGAGATATACTAAGCCTTGCAGAATGATAAAGTAAGTACCAGCCAATCAGCTCCTAACTGCCATCTTCATACCTCACAACTGTCCTGATTTTCGCGGAACAGTCCCTTTTTTTGGGACTGTCCCACCCGCGGGCCGCAGTGTCCCGCGATGGGGGAGCAGTTGGGAGGATCCTGTCAATCACTGCAGCGTCTATTCAATAGAGACAGAGGTACTGGGGACATGCCAGCAGCTCAAAGAGCGCTGGACATGCCCCCTTAGTGATGAAAAATGGAGCCGTGGCTTGTGAGAGCGGCACCACCACCTCAAAGCCACACCCTTTCACATAGGCCACACTCCCTTTTCGGACACACTTGCTACGCGCGAGCAGGAGTCCCTTTTTCAATCATTGAAATGTTGTTTGCTGTGCATCTTACAGGCTGTTTGCAAAATTTACAGTTAGGATCTGATTGGTTGGCAGTTTATCTTTCTCCACTTTATCACTCTCTAAGGCTTATTACATCAGCCCCTGAATAAGTAACATAATGTCAATGTCCTGGGTCACTGTCCCAGGCTGACGGGAACAGGGTATTTGTTCCATTCCTCAGCTACACTCTATGGTAGCTTTAAATCAGACATTGTATTTAGAGGTCAGCATTGCAAAATGACACATAATGTACCTATAATATTATTATTATTTTTTTGGGGGGGGGACGGGACTGGTTAGGACTGAACTAGTCTGCGCACAAAGGTGTGTTATGATTTTAACAATGGCCACAGAATAATCTTTTCTTTAAATAGTACATGGGAAGTTTGGGGTAGTTATTGGGGGATCAGTACAAAATCCCGCTGGTCGGAATACCGACACCAGAATCCCGACCGGCACAATCCTGACAGGGGGGCGAGCGCAACGCAGCCTCTTGCGGGCTCGCCGTGCTGCGGGCACGGTGCCTCGCTACGCTCGGCACACTAATTTATTCTCCCTGTATGTGTGTCGTGGACAGAGGGAGAATGTGTCTGGATTGTGCCGGTCGTGATTCCGGTGTCGGTATTCCGACCTCCGGGATTCCGTCTGGCGGGATCTTGACCGCATCCCGTTATTGGAAATATTAACTTATTCTAGACTTTAGAAAGGCTTTTGACACTGTTCCACATCGCAGGCTGTTAAATAAACTCCAAAGTTTGGGATTGGATACTAAGATTGTTGAATGGATAAGATCTTGGTTGCAGGATAGAAAACAGAGAGTTGTAGTAATGGAGTGCATTCACAGGAGGGTAATGTTACCAGTGGAGTACCCCAGGGATCTGTACTTGGATCAGTGCTTTTTAATATCTTTATTGGTGACATTGCAGATGGCATTAAATAGAAAGTATGCCGTTTTACAGATGACACAAAGGTATGCAACAGGGTAGACACACCAGGAGGAGAAAAACACATGATTGAGGATCTAGGTAGACTAGAGGAATGGTCAAGAGTCTGGCAATTACAGTTTAATGCCAAAGAATGTAAAATCATGCACTTGGGTCTCACAAATCCAAAGGCTATTATAGTACTAATGGCACTATACTGGAAACTACTGAGGAGGAAAGGGATCTAGGAGTCACTATTTCAGGTGACTTAAAGGCAGGTAAGCAATGTAACAAAGCAATGAGTAAGGCTAGTCAGATGCTTGTCTGCATTGGGAGAGGAATCGGCAGCAGAAAGAAAGAAGTAATTATGCCACTGTATAGGTCATTGGTATGGCCTCATCTAGAATACTGTGTTCAATTCGGGTGTGGTATGCAGGGACGACCACACTTAGGTCGACAGTGTGTAGGTTGACCACTATTGGTCGACTTGGTTTCTAGGTCGACATGTATTAGTTCGACATGACAGAAGGTCAACATGAGTTTTTGCACTTTTTTTGGTGTCGTTTTCTCCGTAGAGTGACCGGGAACTCCAATTAGTGCACCTTGTCCCCTCGCATGACTCGCTTCGGGCAAGGTGCCTCGCTCCGCTGCCGCTGTGCTCTGCACAGATTACCGCTCCCAATTGTAGTCCACGTGGATCGTAAAGTATGAAAAAGTTCAAAAAATGAAGAAAAAAAAAAAGTGAAAAACTCATGTCGACCTACTTACTGTCGACCAATAGTGGTCGACCTAGAGACCTGATACCGGTCAATTCTGATTCCATATCTTCAAAAGGATATTAATACATTAGAGACTGTACAAAGAAGGGCAACTAAAATAAAGACCCAGAAAGACTAAAAAAATCTGTGTGTATAGTTTGGAGCAGAGAAGGGAAAGGGGAGACATGATAGAAACTTTCAACTATATCAAGGGTTTTAACAAGGTAAAGGAACATTCTGCAAAGGAAGAGAAGTAATAGAACACAAGGACATGCACTGAGACTGGAGGGAGGTGGATTCAGGGGAAATGTGAGGAAAAATTACTTCACGGAAAGTGTAGTGGACAAGTGGAATAGCCTCCCATCAGAGGTGGTAGAGGCTAAGACAGTAGAGCAATTTAAACATGCATGGAATAGACATAAGGAAATCCTTACAAAGAAATAAGGATAAAATAAGGTTTTATGTAAAAATATGGTAAAAAAGGGGCAGACTAGATGGGCCAAGTGGTTCTTATCTGCTGTCAAATTCTATGTTTCTATTCTGTTATTTTCTTTCATGCAAAACATACGTTATCATGCTCATATTTCACGTATACAGAATTATGAGATTTATGATGTGTGAATGTATGTATATATTATTTTTTGCAATATTTATTATTGACTATGAAATTGTTAGAAGAAAATCCGTTACAGTGACATTGTGCCGCAGCTGTATAGGTCTGCGTTCCTGCTCCCACTGCTATCTGTGGGACAATACTCTGCAGGTGAGACTGTAGAACATGTGGATCGATATTTTATAGCATCGACATTTTTCTGATGAGTAGGTGAAGGATCATCTCAAGCGCTCTCTGCCCAGAAAATGAATAAACTCAAAGTATCAAGCTGCAGTCATCTCTACGTAAACAATGCTGGTGCCAGCTCTCATCTGGTGGGAGCATAGTCAGTAGTCACTCTGCCAAATTCCTAGAAAGTAACTACACATCATCTGAGTATTTAATGTAACACATGATCTTCAGATAATCACTGTTTGCTGACTGGAGTGTAAAGTAGAAACCAAGGACGAAGGCAAACAGTGGCTCACTTTACAAACCTCTACAAACTTTCACTGCCCTACCACTACCTACACATTTGTACCAGTGTGGTTTCCGCTCTCTATTTTTTGTTCTTTCTTTCTTTCTTTCTTTCTTTCTTTCTTTCTTTCTTTCTTTCTTTCTTTCTTTCTTTCTTTCTTTCTTTCTTTCTTTCTTTCTTTCTTTCTTTCTTTCTTTCTTTCTTTCTTTCTTTCTTTCTCTTTCTTTCTTTCTCTCTTTCTTTCTCTCTTTCTTTCTCTCTTTCTTTCTCTCTTTCTTTCTCTTTCTTTCTCTCTTTCTTTCTCTCTTTCTCTCTCTCTCTTTCTCTCTCTCTCTTTCTCTCTCTCTTTCTCTCTCTCTTTCTCTCTCTCTTTCTCTCTTTCTTTCTTTCTTTCTTTCTTTCTTTCTTTCTTTCTTTCTTTCTTTCTTTCTTTCTTTCTTTCTTTCTTTCTTTCTATCTCTCTTCCCCCCCCCCCCCCCCCCCACCATTTATTACCAGTTATTTGTATTATATATATTTTTGTTGGGAGCCATTTACCCTACCAGTATATTTATGGGTTGTGGAAGGAAACCTGCGTACCCGGAGGAAACCCACGCAAGTACAGGGAGAATATACAAACCCGACACAGTTAGGGCCATGGAGGGAATCGAACCCATGACCTCAGTGTTTTGAGGCAGTAATGCTAACCATTACACAATATCAGCATTTGTGTTTTTGGCGGAATTTGGTGACTTGTTTTTTATTGTCTTTCCGTACTGACTCCCTCCCAATTGTTACATATATGTGTTAGCCTGGGGCTCAATAGCTGTTGCTAGGATCTTAATCACCACTCAGCATTGGGGGTGCTTGTGCACCTCTTTCTTTGCAATGTTTCCGTCTCATCTGCCACCCCACGCTTCCAATGTAGGAGCTGTGTGCGTTTGGTGTTCCTTCTTCATCATTCGGTGAAGAGGCATTGGGGCCTAGATAGGTATCCAGCCTGTTTTTGAGGTTGCCCTTGGGGTTGATACGAAGGTGATGAGCAGTGATGATGACACAGGAAGCTGATATATTAGTGGAGCCGCAGCGTTAGTATTGAGTTATGCAAAAGTGTTGGTGAAGAGCGTCTGTTGAGAACATTGGTTAATGTCCTCAATCAGGACTCTGACCAATGTCCTCAATCAGGACTCTGACCAATGTCCTCAATCAGGACTCTGACCAATGTCCTCAATGATGATTGTGCAAAACATTCCTATTCACAAAGTTGGATGTGCCAACCTTGCTTCATACACAGGTATATTTGGCAGCACTATGTCCACTGGTTGAGACAGTGATGTGTAAATGCTCAGATTGGTTATGTTTTGTAATAGTAAGTGGTTAAAGTTCGCTGATATACAATGATACTTATTGTTCAAGGGTTAAGGACCAGCGCCCTAACCATTTGGGAAATTAAATCAGGCCAAATGGTGGTATTTGCTGCCTTTGAAAGGAGAAGAGAAATCCAGATCCTCTTCCACAGGATCCAATGTAGATAAAGTCCTTTTTGTCTGGCACAGGTCTCCCCAATTGAAGAGTCTGATATTTCTTTAAAAAAACAAAACCGTATTTATTGAGGATTCATCATAGATCATAAGTTCAATCACATCTGTGTCTTAAAAGGTGCCAATCCGCTACAACATGTATTTCAATTCTGCATAAACTTTTGTTACGCATTTCACGGGGTTGTGCCTAAAATCTTGTAGCTTTGCAGAATTTAGCCTGCATCCTGTTAAGAGTTCCAACAGTGACAATGTGAGCCAATATATGATGATATAATATACTTATTATAATTATTATTGTTTTATTATATGTCGCCACAAGTGTTCCACAGCGCCTATCAGGGTACATAAACAAATGAGCAAAACAAAAACAATGTAGGATAAGTACATGGTATTTAAACAATGTTGCATTAAGTGACAGGACAATAATAAGGTTTACGTGCTGTTGAATGGAGGGGTGTGGTATGGTATGCCGGCGGTCGGGCTCCCGGCGACCAGCATACCGGCGCCGGGAGCCCGACCGCCGGCGTACCGACAGTGTGGCGAGTGCAAATGAGCCCCTTGCGGGCTCGCTGCGCTTGCCATGCTGCGGGCACGGTTGCTATTTTATTCTCCCTCCAGGGGGGTCGTGGACCCCCACGAGGGAGAATAAGTGTCGGTATGGCGGCTGTCGGGATTCCGGCGCCGGGATCCCGACAGCCGGCATACTGAAGACCACCCGAATGGAGTATGGCATAGGAAATAGTCTAAGAGAGGGCCCTGCTCGTGAGAGCTTACATTCTGAAAGGGAGGGTCAGACAAATGGGGACACAGAAGGGGTAGAAGTGAGCATGTAACAGAGGGTTAGGATGAGAGATGGCTGGATTTGATGAAGTGGTTCTTAAGAGCATGTTTAAAGTTTTGTAGAGAGGTGCAGAGTCTGATAGGGAGAGGTAGAGACTTCCAGAGATAGATGGGGAGCACCATGGCTAAACTCTTGAAGACAGAAATGGGAGGAAGTAACCAGTTGGCAGGAGAGGGCGGCATGTATTTTAGGAGCAAAGATGGTGGGTGGTAGTGTAAAGGGAAATAAGGTTAGATACATGTAAATGGGAGAAGAATGGGTGAGAGCTTTGTAAGGGAGTTGGATTTGTGAAGGGAAGGGCTTGTCAGAGAGGAGAGGTTAGCATGCCCTCTCTGTTGCACACTCATCATTTGGGTGATCAGTTTTCTCCAATGCTCAAGTCATAGTCACTGAGTTATTTATATAGGTCTCTGTTGGTTTGGTCTCCAGACAAATGGCCGCTACTTGTATGGCTGGTAATTTACCTGAATCTGATGTTTTGGCAAAACTTTATTCCTCTCAGAAGAATGAACAGACATGGAGTTTAAATATGCCACAGGCAGATAATGTACCTTATTGATTGAGCCAGATGTCTGTAAACTGGGTGGATTTTATTCACCGTGTGTGTGTGTGTGTGTGTCTCTGTCTGTCCCATGTGTTTTTTCTGACAGTCCTATTTTATATGCATTTTAAATACTAATTAGTAAATACAAAGACCTACTGAATGCTATCACTTTCTATTTGGATTTCATTATTAAAGGGGAGCCTTATCAAAGCTTGGAGAGAGAGTAAGTACTGTGGTGTAAATGTGCTATAGCGGCACAGATGGAGAAGAAGCAGTACAGACGAGATGTGTTACCATCTTGCCCACCTTTGTGGGACAGTGAACTACTCCCCCCTCTAGCGATCCCTGCCTAGTGCTGATGGCCTGTGTCTCACCTCCTGGCCGGCTCCACTGGGCATGGGAGATCTCGCAACCATCATGGGATCTCCCGTGTACAGCCTGAACCCCAGCAGGTATATGTACATATATCCTTCCGATATGTGAAAAACAAATGCGAGCACGTCTTTTTTTTTTTTTTTTTTTTTTATAGAGCTGGGTGATTTTTTTTGTCACCATACAAAAGTATGGTGATGGTAAAATTGTTAGATGTTGGCAAATAGTGTTGAGAAAGTTATCAGCTTTCATACATACCGTGGGTCATAAGTGTCAAACAGCGCTAGTTATAGCACATTTGGCACTTACCACATCTTCATACATCCCCCTTCCTGTTTAAAAAATGACAGGAGCTGAGTGGTTGGTGCTTCATCTCTCTCCATTTTCTCTCTCTCCAAACTTGGATAAATCTTCAGTGTAAAAAAAAATCCTCCAAAATTAGGGCAAAAATCAATTTAAACTTGTACAGCTCAGTTGCCGCCAGTCATTCAGATACATTTGCCATCCCGCCACCTACAAATTCCCACTTAGACACATGAGCATACCCAACCAAATTGTATAAAATCACCTATATATGGACATATATAGGTGCTGGAGTTTCCTCACTTAATACTTGATGCTGCTGTTGTCCGTCAAAGCATCAGATGTTTAAGAACCTGCATAATGAGTATTTAGCAAAGATCTTTCATCTTTTTAATCCTACAGATCCTTAAGAACTGCTATAGCCCAATTTTGTTTTTCAGTGGATTATTGGAGAATAGGTAGGTAGAGAGGGCACTGCTTAAACAGCTTATTCATCTTCTTGTTATGTGGGTGTGTCATTCCCCAATGTTCCATGAAACACAGGATAGTTCAGGGAAAAGAACACTGAATGCTAACTGAATGAAAAGTTATTCCATGCATTAATTAAAATGTGGAGTGAAGAACCTTGGAGAACTCATTGCATTATTTTTATTTTATTATCTATAAACCATGAATTGTGGTGACTAATGGGAACAGAGTTCTAAAATAATGAACCAAAGTCTTTGTTGCCCGTGTTTTTATCATTTGTCTTTTGACACCTGGGGTTATTCGTTTATAAAATATACATTTTGCTGTTTTCCATTTGCTCTCTGTAAAACTTTCAAGCTAATTGACTTTTATCTCCATTGATTTAATAATAATTTCCATTTCATAAAGTGTTTTTTTTTTCCTAAGGGATACAGAGGCAGCAAGAACTTAGAATGGAAACATTCATGCTTGTGATAGTGCACCAGCAGTGATGGGGAACATTAATCATTTTGTATGTTTCATCCCCCCATGGCAGCAGATATTATAGGGATATACTACTACTTGCTGAAGGCTAGATGTTGGTGCCAGAAGCATTTAAGGCTGACGCCTCTTCTCCTCCGGTGTTGTTTTTGTGGTCTAGCTGCTGGTAGGATATCCCCGGCTAGGTTTCTTTCTTTTCTTCTGCAGGGGTTCTGCATATTAGGTCAACATTAACCATGTCTACATGGTCATCATGTTGACACTGATGAAATGTTGGCATTGTCTGTTTAGGGTAAAGGGCCCTACACACTGGCAGATAATACTGCACGATATGAACGTTCTCGTTCATTAATGAACGAGAACTCGTTCATATCGTGCAGTGCGTAGGCACCAATGATTAACGATGCGCGGCCCCGCGCTCGTTAATCGTTGGTGCCCTGTCGCTTATGCATGCAGGCCAATATGGACGAGATTGTCCATATTAGCATGCAGTGCTATGGAGCCGGGTGACGGGGGGAGTGAAGAAACTTCACTCCCTCCTGTCACCCCCCCCTTACCGCCGGGTTGCCCGTCGGCCGTATCCGCAGTCAGGCAGCTCTGCGGCAGATCTGCCAGTGTGTAGGGCCCATAAGCCTATCACTGAAATTTCATATGCAGACATTTTCCATGTGTAAGAACACATGGCTAATTGTATACCCTCCTGTTGTTTCTGATAGTTGAAATATTACATTTACTAAACAGAAGCTTCTCTGGATGGTATGCATGGTCTTTAATACTCTCTGGAATCCACCAAACCTGCATGTTTGAGGCCAATCCATTTAGCCTCTCAACTGGCAACTCTCAAAGCGTTCTTCCTTGTAGCAGTTACGTCGGCTAAGACCATGGGGGTGTTTCATGCTACATGGTGGTAAGAGCCTTATTTGAATGTATTTAACGATGCAAAGTAATCTGTTTTTAGAAAAATACATTTCTAAATAATCTGGAACTGTTGTTTCCGGAGTCGTAGACTCTCTAAAGAAAAACCTTTGCACACCTTAAATGTAGTACAGTTAATCTGAATAGGGCCAAGACCAGGAAAAAGCACAATCAAATGTTTTTCAAATGGGACAGTCTCCGGGTATGAGCAACCTGGATTGTATTGCATAAGAAGTCCATTGTACTATAGTCCTAGCTTCATGGACAGGGAAGGCCAGAGCCATGCGGGAAACCTATAGAACAGCAGGATGGAGGTCTCTGCATACATTTATTAGGGTTTACCTAGCAGCATCAGCAGAGACTCGATTTTTGGATAATAATAAAGAAAAGCAATTCAAATTTGTAGTATCGAGTCGCGCAATTGTGGTGGTATTCAAAGCGGGGGCGGGCCAGGTCCATGATGTCACGCAGCCGCTCCGAAAAAAAACAAAAACGACAGACCCCCTGACACGCTGCCAGGGGTCAACCTTAGTTCCAACGCGTCCAACTTAATTGCGGACGCATCGGGAGGCAGCCCTCACACATGCTGGGCGGCCGCCAGTATGTGAGGAGATAAACGTTTCCTGCGTTGTTTCCTTGTGTCCCTCCATGGCAGCCATCTTTATGTCCCTTTTATTATATCATAATAATAATATAGTAGTATTGTTCATTACGGGCATTATGCACCCATAAGATATTGGAGGAAGGCAGGAGGTGGCTTCCGCTGCAGATGTCTTTATTTCCTAGCATTCAGCAAGCATGAGGATTAACACTTTAGTATATGTTACCATTGAGGCACACAGGGAACGTAATCAAAGTTAGCATGTAATAATTGTTGGCTGTGGGTCATGTTTAGCTGTTGGTTGGCTGCTTCCCCATTGCACTTATTTTAGTACAGGTTGAGTCTCCCTTATCCAAAATGCTTGGGACCAGAGGTATTTTGGATATGGGATTTTTCCGTATTTTGGAATAATTGCATACCATAATGAGATATCATGGCGAAGGGACCTAAATCTAAGCACAGAATGCATTTATGTTACATATACACCTTATACACACAGCCTGAAGGTCATTTTAGCCAATATTTTTTATAACTTTGTGCATTAAACAAAGTGTGTCTACATTTACACAATTCAGTTATGTTTCATATACACCTTATACACACAGCCTGAAGGTCATTTAATACAATATTATTAATAACTTTGTGTAATAAAGAAAGTTTGTGTACATTGAGCCATCAAAAAACAAAGGTTTCACTATCTCACTCTCACTCAAAAAAGTCCGTATTTCGGAATATTCCGTATTTCGGAATATTTGGATATGGGATACTCAACCTGTATATTATTTTTGGTTAGTGGGAATTCTGTTCAAAACCTTCACTGTGGTACAATGGTTTCTTGGATAGTATGAACGCTTACCATACTTGCGCATTTCAATGTTGATGGGAGAATGATTGGGGATCAGCCTCCCATTGACTGGTGGTTATGAGCTCTTGATTTTTTTCTGTTGTATATTAACCCATCCGGAAGGTGGAGGAGAGGGCACAACTTGCTGATTTTTCTCCTGGTCTTTCAGAAAGTATTGCTCTGATCTGAAGACGGGAAGAATTATAAAGTCTTTGGGCCGTGTTTGTCCGGAAAGCAAACTGTGGTTGGTCCTGGCCGTGTTTTAGTTTTCCTAATCCTTCCGTTTCCCTGTTCGTTGCTAAGTAGGAAAGTATTTTTTCTTGATTCTCACGACTCCTTTTTCTGGTATTGTTTGGGAGTGATTGCTTAGGAAGGTGTCATCAGCTTCAAGTAATTAACTCCGGTTCTGTGAATCATTTTACGCTTTCTATTATTGCAGATAATATATGATCATTTCGCACCACTATATTACTTGGCGCTGTGGAGAAATTATGTAACCCTTCAGTCTCTGCCCCATTCTAGCCAGTTATCCATACCAAAAATACATTGGGCCTGATTCAGAAATATACGTTATGTTGCTGCTTTATGCAGTGGAATGATTATTTGCTGCTGTGCATGCCCTGAAACCGCACTGTGCACGTACAGAGATTGATTAGCACACACACAAGATTTATTTGCAAATTGAGTGGAGAGTCAGTATTGAAAAGGAGTGTGGGGGTGGGGGTGTTGTAGCTACCTTTAGTTACACAATACAGTTGTTATCTATAATTGTGTCCGGTTGTCCTCTAGCTAACCTCAGTCAATAGAATGCCATGTTGGCATCCGTGTGCATCACTGCACTTCTCTTTTTCTCTTGTTGTATAGAGCACAATGCCACTAACTATAGAAAATGTGTAATTTTGCTATAATAAAATATAGAAAGGCAAAAAAAAACCATATATGTGATTTATAATACAGATTTAACATTTTCCGGAAAAGTTGGGAAACGTCACATTGCTAACTGTGGTCAGTAATATTGTAAATCTTATTTAGTTCCCCTCAGAGGGGCACAGGAGAATTAGCAAATTTTGCTACCTTAGGGCCTAATTCAGATTGGATCGCAGTAAGCGTTCCAACCGCAAATATTGAGAAAAAGATGTGGGCGCGTGGGGTGGGGGATGGGGCTCAGAAAATGCTGGGGGGGATGGGGCGCAGAAAATGCTGGGGGGGCAACAGTCAGTCTCCAGGGAGGAGATGGAGCATTGCGGAGGCGGGGCGGAAGCGGGCAAACGGGAGGGGGGTGTCTGGGTGTGATCACGGTGGCTGCGTTCTGCATTCTTTTCTGCGAACAACCAGAAATGACAATGCGTTCGCAATTTCTGCTTGTTCAATGGGAGGAGGCTCCGGTCACAATTATGTGTGAGTGAGACTAATACATTTAGCTGAAACAATCTTGGCTTCTTGGAGCCAAGATGGTTTCAGCTAAATGTATTAGTCTCACACACATAATTGTGAGAGGACAACCATATGATCTGTTCCACGGATTTGATGAACAGACCACAAAAAAGGAGTACATACAAACTCCAACATTAAGTATTTTTTGCTTGATTTGATTAATTTCAGGTGGTGGGGATAGCGTGACTACATCCCTAATAGACCTATTGGTAGGCTAATTGATATAAGGGACAACCGGATATGCATATTCAGATTTTCGCTCAATATTCAGCATGTTTTATGAAATTGTGTTGCATTAAGCCTAGTATTTTAAAAGTTAACTAATAAAAATTTGTTTTAAGATCAAATAATAATTTCATAAAGAGTGCCCCAGAAAAGATAAGGGGGTTTATTTACAAAGATTTGTGTTTTTGCCGTTTTTAAGGGTGTTTTAACTCGAATGGTATCGGGTGCATTTTACTGCAACTTTTTGAATTCTGATACGATCATTCACTAAGCTGCCGATTTTTTCAAATTCGTATTTTCCGATGTCGATGTGATTTGTAATGTCAGGCAGTGTTTTACGGGAGTGATGAGTAAAACACTGCCTGACAAAACACAAGGAATCCCGGCAGGATCTGTGAGATCCGTGCAGGGCTTCATTGTGTACCTTACGAAGGTGTTTAAAGTGTTAAAAAATCTGAAAAAAATTGCGTGGGGTCCCCCCTCCTAAGCACAACTGGCCTCGGGCTCTTTGAGCCGGTCCTGGCTGACAAAATATGGGGGGAAAAATGACAGGGGTTCCCCCATATTTCATCAACCAGCACCGGGCTCTGCGCCTGGTCCTGGTTCAAAAAATACGGGGGACAAAAAGCGTAGGGATCCCCCGTATTTCTTAAACCAGCACCGCGGGCTCCACTAGCCAGGTACATAATGCCACAGCCGGGGGACACTTTTATTGTGGTCCCGGCGGCCCTGGCATGACATACCCAACTAGTCACCCCTGGCCGGGGTACCCTGGAGGAGTGGGAACCCCTTAAATCAAGGGGTTCCCCCCCCCCCTCCAGCCACCCAAGGGCCAGGGGGGTGAAGCCCGAGGCTGTCCCCCCCCCCCCCCCCCCAAATCCAAGGGCGGCGGATGGGGGGCTGATAGCCTTGTGTAAAAAATGAGAATATTGTTTTTAGTAGCAGTACTACAAGTCCCAGCAAGCCTCCCCCGCAAGCTGGTACTTGGAGAACCACAAGTACCAGCATGCGGTGGAAAACCGGGCCCGCTGGTACCTGTAGTAGTACTACTACTAAAAAAATACCCAACAAAAAATAGGACACACACACCGTGACAGTATAAGTTTATTACATACATGCACGCCTCCAAACATACATACTTACCTATGTTCACACGAGGCTCGGTCCTCTTCTCCATGTAGAATCCTCGGGGTACCTGTGAAAATAATGATACTCACATAATCCAGTGTTGCTTGTCTTCTTTGTATAATCCACGTACTTGGCAAAACAGAAAAACGGAAACCCGACCACGCACTGAAAGGGGTCTCATGTTTACACATGGGACCCCTTTCCCCGACTGCCAGGACCCCCCCTGACTTCTGTCAAAGAGGGTCCCTTCAGCCAATCAGGGAGTGCAACGTCGTGGAACTCTCCTGATTGGCTGTGTGCTCCTGTAGTGTCTGTGAGGCTGCACACGGCAGAGATACAATGTAGCGCCTATGCGCTCCAATGTATCCAATGGTGGGAACTTTGAGGTCAGCGATGAGGTTACTTTCGGTCAACCGCTGACCGCAAAGTTCCCACCATTGGATGCAATGGAGCGCATAGGCGCTACATTGTATCTCTGCCGTGTGCAGCCTCACAGACACTACAGGGGCACACAGTCAATCAGGAGAGTGCCTGATTGGCTGAAGGGACCCTCTTTGACAGGAGTCGGGGGGGGGGGGGGGGGGGGGGTACTGGCAGTCGGGGAAAGGGGACCCATGTGTAAACATGGGACCCCTTTCAGTGCGTGGTCGGGTTTCCTTTTTTTTGTTTTGCCAAGTACGTGGATTATACAAAGAAAACAAGCAACACTGGATTATGTGAGTATAATTATTTTCACAGGTACCCCGTGGATTCTACATGGAGAAGAGGACCGAGCCTCGTGTGAACATAAAGAGTATGTATGTTTGGAGGTGTGCATGTATGCAATAAACCTATACTGTCACGGTGTGTGTGTCCTGTTTTTGTTGGGTATTATTTTAGTAGTACTACTACAGGTACAAGTACCGCATGCTGGTACTTGTGGTTCTCCAAGTACCAGCTTGAGGGGGAGGCTTGCTGGGACTTGTAGTACTGCTACTAAAAACAATGTTCTAATTTTTTACACAAGGCTATCAGCCCCCCATCCGCCGCCCTTGGATGGGGGGACAGCCTCGGGCTTCACCCCTGGCCCTTGGGTGGCTGGAGGGGGGGACCCCTTGATTTAAGGGGTTCCCACTGCTCCAGGGTACCCCGGCCAGGGGTGACTAGTTGGGTATGTAATGCCAGGGCCGCCGGGACCACAATAAAAGTGTCCCCCGGCTGTGGCATTATGTACCTGGCTAGTGGAACCCGGTGCTGGTTTAAGAAATACGGGGGACCCCTACGCTTTTTGTCCCCCGTATTTTTTGAACCAGGACCAGGCGCAGAGCCCGGTGCTGGTTGATGAAATATGGGGGAACCCCTGTCATTTTTCCCCCCATATTTTGTCAACCAGGACCGGCTCAAAGAGCCCGAGGCTGGTTATGCTTAGGAGGGGGGATCCCACGCATTTTTTTTTTCTGTTTTTACACTAAACACACCCTTTCCCATAGATAACCATGCACAGATCTCACTGATCCGTGCATGGTTATCCAAACTCGACTGGAAAAAGCAGGTCTATTTTTTTTGCTGTTTTTTTTTAACGATTCGCAAAAAAATTGACCCGCACTAGAGCACTCAGAGACTAACACCCAAATACGAATGAATAGTGAATACCCGTATTGTATTAAATAACAGCCGCGTTTGACCGATGGTCTATTCATTCGTATTTCAGAACTTTGCCGTTAAATCCATTACGCATAGACCAGACACTGCCGAGATTTGTGCTTAGTGAATTCCCGAATTGGGGCTTTAAAAAAAACAACCACAAATCGGACAAACTCGATTTTTTAGTAAATATTGGCCATAGTCTTCTTTTTCTTCTTTTTCTACTTTTATTGTAGAAAAAAATCTCCCTTTTACATGGTAAAATAACCCATCACATTTACAATGTAATATATTTAGATGGCAAATTGTAGGAATATTCTAGACGAGAAGTCTAATTCTTCATTAACTTAACAGGAACAATGTAAAATGTCTTTCATTTCCTCTATTGCAGTAAAGAGCGTGAATAGAAACTATAGCGACATGTACAGAAATAGCTGGTTTCCCAAATACATTTTCCGCTGTATCTGCAGTATTCTGAATAGTGTCTGATTTACTGGAGCTGACATGTTCTCCAGCAACGGTCCCTACTAAAAAATACTAATGACATTCTGCTTGTAATTTCTACCATTGTATGAATTTGGCAATTATTCTTTTTACCAGTGAGTGAAAAATGAAAATAAAGCTGTATTCCCATTTAACCGAGAAAGTTCTGCAGCCGCTGGTTGGCCATTCAAATGGGTGTGGCTGCACTGACCAATAGGAGGCCACAAGCCCAGAAATTGCAGATTCGTATTGGTCCTTGCTGGTTTCTGCCCCACATGGACATGAATGTGGAACCATGGAGAGGTTGGAGTTTAGATGTAATGACAGCAATTTGCAACTTATGAATCTCCGCTCAGGAGAACAGTAGGTATAGGTATTTTTATTTAGTTTTAATAGCAGTTAATACAGTTTATAGTAGCAGTTTTCATCCAGATATGCCCATTTTTAGTGTAGCCAGTTTGTTGTTGATGAGGAGTGTGGTTTTACTGTGTGTGTTGTAGGTCTTCTAGATAAATTTACTACTAATTTCCACCCATCAAACTCTAGAAACACTTTTTTTTTTTTTAAAGACTGGGAAAATATTAGGATCCAAAGTTGCCTAAGTTTTCAGGAAACGGAAGCTGGCATATGGGTAGTTCGGCAACTGATTCGGCTCAGAACCTAGCGTACTGTGCCTTGCTGTTACTAGTTTCCAATTCAGGGGTCTAGTATGCATGGCAAGAGACCCGCAGCAGTAGCTATATCTGCTTAGTAAGCTGATTATTACTATCTTTTTTGGGTTCAAAAGTTGGGTTCAAAAGTTTGCAGAATGCAATGGATGTGGTGGCTGTTGGACAGATGCGAATGGCATAAAATTGTGTCATAGAATGCAAATGATAGGAAAAAACATTGATCCTTCCCCACTACACTAAGAGGCGTATCCAATTAGTCGTGGTAAAACCTCTGTTTATCGCTGCTTGAATTATTATTATTATTATTATTATTATTACATTTTATTTATAAGGCACCACAAGTGTTTTGCAGTACAGGGAGACAAAACTTAGCATTACAGTAAATAAATATCAAAAATAGAGTACAGGTAACAAAGAGCACCACAATTCTCAAAACATAATACAGCTAAGATGTAAGTAGCGAGGGAGTAACCATCGTACTACTTGGAGCTGGTGGCCATAGATGGAGATGAGCCTTTACTAGCAGGAGAAAAAGCGGGTAAAGATGGCCGCTGAGTAGGAGAGAGCTGCGAGTGAAATGTGTCGAGAAGAGGGCTTAGACAACAAGAGGATAGAGGGCCCTGCTCTGAAGTGCTAACAATCTAGTGGGAAGGGGCGACAGACAGATGACATGAGGTGCAAGCAAGCAGGAGGTAGCCTGATGGCAGTATGTAAGAAAAGCCGAGATGTTCAAGATATGAGGCAGGGGAAAGGAGGAGCAGCCTCAGGACTAGGTTATGCATCGGGAGGGTATGCTTTGATGAATAGGTGGGTTTTTAGTGTCCGTTTAAAGCTTTGCAAGGTCGGGAAGAGTCTAATGGAGCGGGGGAGAGCGTTCCACTGAAGGGGTGCAGCACGGGCATAGTCTTCAACTCGAGCATGGGAAGCAGTGACCACGGCAGTGGAGAGGCGATGGTCATTGGCCGACCGTAGTAGGTGGGAGGGAGTATGAAGGGAGAGGAGGTTGGAGATGTAGAGAGGAGTGGAATTAGAGATGGCCTTGTATGTGGGGGTGAGGAGTTTGAAGAGGATTCCGTAGGGGAATGGGAGCCAGTGTAGAGTTTGTCGAAGGGGAGTGGCAGATGTGGAGCGGTGGGAGAGGAAAATAAGCCTAGCTGAGGAGTTCAGGATAGATTGGAGGGGAGCAAGATGGGAGTAAGTGAGGCCAGTGAGGAGAACATTGCAGTAGTCGAGTCGTGAGATGACCAGTGAGTGGATGATAAGTTTAGTTGTGCTCTGGGAGAGGATTGTGCCAGAGCTTGGATGTGGGGTGCAAATGAGAGGGAGTAGTCAAGAGTGACGCCCAAGCAGCGTAGTTGGGGAACGGGGGAGATGACGGTGATGTCAACAGTGATAGAGATATTGGTAGGGGGTGTTGCTCTGGACGGGGGAAAGATGAGGAGTTCAGTTTTGTCCATGTTGAGCTTCAGAGTGCACTCAGACATCCAGGAGGAGATTGCGGAGAGGCAGCTGGAAACCTGAGAGAGGACAGAGGGGGACAGATCAGGAGAGGAGAGGTAGAGTTGTGTGTCCTCAGCATAGAGGTGGTATTGAAGGCCAAAGGAGTTAATGAGCGCACCCAGGGAAGAGGTGTACAGGGAGAACAGAAGGGGGCCAATGACAGAACTCTGAGGGACACCAACAGGAAGGGTGTGAGGTGGTGCCAGAGGCAGACACAGATAAGGAGCGGTTAGTGAGGTAAGAAGAAAACCCATCAAGGACCGTGCTAGAGAGGCCAACGTTTTGGAGTGTGCGGAGGAGGAGAGGATGATCCATGGTGTCAAAGGCAGCAGAGAGATCCAGAAGGATGAGCAGAGAGAAGTGGCCCCTGGATTTGGCCGAAAGCAGGTCATATTGGTGACTTTCACCAGGGCAGTCTCAGTGGACTGGAGAGGGGGCGAAAGCCAGATTGTAGTGGATCGAGGATGGAGTTGTCAGAGAGGTAGCTTGTGAGACGGCTGTAGACCAGTCGTTTAAGTAGTTTGGAGGCAAAAGGGAGAAGAGAGATGGGGCGTTAGCTAGTGAGTGATGAAGGGTCGAGGATGTTTTTTTTGAGAATAGGTGAGACCAGAGCATGTTTGAATGGTGAGGGGAAGATGCCGGTAGAGAGCGATAGCTTAAAGAGGTGAGCAAGGAGGGAGCAGGCAGTGGGGGAGAGGGAGCGGAGAAGACGGGAGGGAAGGGGGTCCGGGGGGAAGGTGGACGTGGGGGGGGGGGGGGGATGATAAGATGAGGGAGTGGACTTCCTTGTCTGAAGTGGGATGGAAGGAGGACAGAGTGGGATAGATGGAGGGGAGGGATGAAGGGGCAGGGGCAACAGAGGGGGGGTAGCATAGGGGTGAGGGGAGGAGATGTCGTGTCTGATATCCTCAATTTTGGAGATGAAGAAGGAGTCAAAGTCAGTGGCAGTGAGGGAGGATGGGAGGGGAGGAGGAGGGGGGTGAAGGAGAGTGTTGAAAGTTTCAAAAGACAGCGTGGACTGGAGGACTGAGAAGAGATGAGTACTTGGAAAAAGGATTGCTTGGCGAGGGAAAGAGCAGAGTTGTAGGGGGAGAGAATAAACTTGAAATGAAGGAAGTCCGTCAGAGAGTGAGATTTCCTCCAGTAGCGTTCAGCGGAGCGTGAGAAGTAACACTCCTATTGTGCAGTAATTTCACTGGTAACATTAGATGTTGCGCACCTGTGCCAAAGCATCAAGAACATGCTCAAGAAAAGACAATACCAACACAGTGCACCGTAGTATAAAATATAAAGGGTGACTGGAATGCTGTTATTTAACTTCCCTGCTGCATGGTTGCTGAATGCATGCGCTGATTAATTGTAAAAGGGGATGCATTCAATATCCTGGGTGTCGGGATCCTGGCGCTCAGCATACCGGCGCTGGGATCCCGTCACCTATTCTCCCACTTAGGGTGTACACGACACCACTGGAGTGAGAATAAATAACGCACCACCATGCCTGCAGCGTGGCGAGTGCAGCAGGGGCTCTTTTGCGCTCAACCCGCTGCCGGCATCCCACGGTCGGGATTCTGACCAGCGGGATGCTGAGCATCAGTATATCGATACCAACCCGTTTGCTTCACCGTTATATGAAACATCAGCCTGTATTGAGTTTGTAAATTTGCATTTTACATAATTTTATAATGTATGAATAATGCTGATATTAAAGCAGTTTTCACAATGTTTCTCCTCTCTATTACCCCTTGCAGGCTTGCAAAAATATTCCGTGTTATTGCGCGTGAACGTGCATCTACACTGGATTTTGCTTAGTCTGAAAGGGACCTTTTAAAAAAAAATAAAAAAATAAAAAAAAAATAACCTGGGTAATTTCTACCCGTGTAGCAACCAGGGTTGAACATAAATTCAACCCTGGTCACGGTGCAGTCTGAACTAGTAACACAGGTCGATGCGACCTGGGACCCCTTCACAACATAGAAAGAACCAGCGCTTGATCTAATCTCCAAGCATCTGTGAGCAATTATGTCACCGACCCAAGTACTGTCGCAAGTCTGAAAGGTGTGTCTGCCAGGTGCGACCTGGCTTTTGTGATGTGAAAGGAGTGTATATGGAACCCTCTCTGCTTTAATACAAAAATGTAATGGATATAGAAAAACATATATAGATTATGTAAAGGCCTAATTGAATATAGAATACCACAAGTCTTGTACTGCATGCAAGTCATGTACGCCCTTACTCCTAGGCGAGTCCATCATTTATATCCAAGCCTCCCTTAATATCCAATCCATGGCCTTTAAGGAACACTAACAGTCCATGGTTTAATATATCCATACTTGAGCACAAGTGACTTCATTAGTACCTCAGTTATTTTGATTCAACCACCTGTGCTCATGCATGGATATCACTAAAACCTGGATTGTTTGTGAGTTCTATTTAAGATGGAATGTTGCCCATAGCAACCAATCAGATTCTACTCCTTTATCTAGCACCTTTTAGAAGATACCTGGAATCTGATTGGTTGCTATGGGCAACATCCCATCTTAAATAGAACTCCCATCTTAGTAAATGTACCCCTTAGTGTGCCTTGCGCACCGAGGTTTGTAAACACTGGGGTAATGTTTTCATGGGATGAATGGAGGGGCAGCCGTCGGTGCGCCAACTGCTGTAGGTCTCGGTCCATCGCCCCTTCTGCCCATATTGTAATTAGTCACTGCATATGTGTAACATGGATTCTGTCCCATTTTTTTTTTTTTTTACATTTACAAATATAACCTATCATTATACTTTTTTTTTACTAAAGGTGGGTACACACTGGCCGATATATCGCAGGTCCATCGGCCAGTGTGATATGTCTGTGAACTCCGTCGTTCAGACATATCGCGTCGGCCCCACAGCACAGCCGACGGCCAATATATGTACCGATATATTGGCGCATCGCTGTGTGTGTACGGGTGACCAGCCGGCCACCCTAACAAATGCTGCGGCGGCCTGCGGTGATTGACAGCTGAACTGGGCGGGCGTGTGTACACACCGGCCCAGTTCATGACGTCAGTCCCGATGGATCGGGCAGTGTGTATGCACAGCACACTGCCCGATCCGTCCATAGATATATCTGCAGATCAGTTGATCTGCAGATATATCTTGCAGTGTGTACCCACCTTTACTTTTATTTAGAAAAAACAAAAGGTAGATAAACATGGCAGAGAATATGAACGTCTGATTATAAATGTGGGTCAGACATTTTAAAAGAAAATGTTCAGAGACCATTTGTGTTATGCAGCTGCTTCAGTGTGCGCAGATGCAGAAATGCACCTGGTTCATGGCAGTGTTTCTGCATTATCTAGTCATCTCAAGTAACATCCATGGAGTATATTTATCAAGTTGCCAGCTGTCTGGAAGACACCAGACCGTGTCAGATCTCCGTCTTACACGTTGGCGTTTTTCAGCTGGTGCATGGAATGGGTTTGCAGTTCCTTGTGCCAAGTGGGATTTGGGCACAACAAATGTTATTGTGCCTTTTTAAGTTAGATAGTTACCAGTTGTTATATTTTCTAAAATTTTGCCTCAACTCTGTTCATTGTTTCAGTCTCCACATTATAGTTGTTATCCCAGTCCCCGCCGGCACATCCCTTTCAGTCTGGCTGTTTTGACAGATCATATTTTGCTGCAAACAGTAGCTTATTAGTGCTGTATCTATCTGAAACTAAACATGATCTAGTGCACATAGGGGGTCATTCTGAGTTGATTGCTCGCTAGCAGTTTTTAGCAGCCGTGCAAACGCATTGTCGCCGCCCACTGGGGAGTGTATTTTCGCTTTGCAGAAGTGCGAACGCCTGTGCAGCAGAGCGCCTGCAAAAACAAGACCAGCCCTGAACTTTTCGTTGGCGTTGATTCTAACGTTGGAGGGTTGGCTTTTGACATCACACACCCGCCCAGCCACGCCTGCATTTTTCTAAACACTCCCTGAAAACGGTCAGTTGACACCCAGAAACGCCCCTTTCCTGTCAATCTTCTTGAGGCCGCCAGTGCGAATGAAAACGTCGCTAGAACCTGTGCAAAACCACAAAAGCATTTGTACCCGTACGTCACGCGTGCGCATTGCCCTGCATACGCATGCGCAGAAATGCCGATTTTTAGCCTGATCGCTGCGCTGCGAACAACGGCAGCTAGCGATCAACTCGGAATGACCCCCATAATCCCTGCCTTCCCTTTTGTATTTCTATTTGTGGTCATTCAGGGTGGACAGTTTTTGGGTTCTTCACCTAAAATAATAACAACATACAGTAGTGCATAAAATATTATGATTGTTATTGTTATTATTATTATTTATTATATTTTTTTATATTTAAATAGAATTATGCAGTAGATTCACTTCAGCCAAATTATTACAGAAATTATGTATAGTATAGTATAGTAGTGCTCGCCTGAGTCGTCATGTATAACTGTTCAAATTGATCGTAGATATTGTTTATCAGAAGACCACTTAGGTACTAGCCTATTAAATCACTACAAAAAGAGCTTCAGCTTCACTAGTGCAATAAATTCTAAACATTTTTAGTGTATTCAATTTGTTACCTTTTAGTTTTCCCTCCTCTCTCCAATTTCAAAGTCGGCAGCCCCTCATCTTGAAATCCTCCTCCTCTTTGAAAACACTGTCTCTCTCTCTCTCATTACCCGCCTGACTCGGGTGTGGCTGGTTTTAGCGTCGCTGCTGCCTAGCTGCCGGCCGAGGCAGCTCCTTTCAAGAGACCAGGAAATATCCTGTAGACGGAGACCTTGTGCTATGTAATCGTTTTTATGGATGTAGTCATGTGACCGTCTGTCAGGATACTGACACCGGAATCCCGACCACTTCAAATGCCGCCAGCCGGAATCCCGACTAACAGGGACTATTCCCACTCGTGGGTGTTTACGAAAGCTATAGAGAGGGAATAGAACCTGTGGCGAGCCACCGAGCCCGCAGCATGGCGAGCGCAGCAAGCCCGCAAAGGGCTTTGTTGCACTCGCCCCCCTGCCAGCATACAAGCGTCCGGGATCCCAGCGTCGGTATGCTAACCGCCGGCATTCCAACCGCTGGTTACCTGACCCCCACCCGGTTTTTATCCTATTACCACTGTTCCCTCTCCTATAACATGCTTAGCTCTTGTATTAAAGTTTAAGATTCCACACAGTAGTCCATTCAGGTATTTCTCTTGCACTTTGGCTGGGCCGTCTGGTAAATTGTTTCTAATAAAAAAAACAACAAAAAACACTTTATTTGCGCTTTGTATATGCGATGCATGTACCCATAATGACTTTACCAGTTTGTACATTTATCTGATGAACGCTACACCACCCGCGCATAGGTGCCCAAGCATCCTACTAGTCCCACAGTGGGTAAACAGTCTGGTACATTCTGCACCAGGTGCACTACAACACCGAGCATACCCTGCTTGCTCCAGACTGCCACTGCTATATACCATCACTGTATTCTTGTATATACCACTGTTGTTTACCCCTGCATTATCACCACTGTGCTACTGAAATGTACTGCTTATAACCCTATACCCGCTGATACCAATAAACCCAGTTACTTTGTTAAGAACTCTATGTGTGCCCCAACAGTCACTTTCTCATCCGCTGTGCACCGTATTGTGACTGCTATCCCAATAGGCTGTATATCAACAGACTTCAGGTTCCGTTTAGAAGCTCAAAATGACCTTTATACCCCCTTTCCACCAAACTTCTAATTCAGGTTATTGCTGGGGAAACCTGGAACCAAGTTTGGAGTGAATGTGTCTACCTGGGTTGGGTTACCCAGGAAACCGACACTGGAACCCGGCACTGACTTGGGTAGCCCACGGTGTGACCTGGGTCAGGCTAAAAGCATGCGGAGATCACTGGTGCTTGGAACAATAACCCAGGTCTAGCCTGCGGTGTGAACGAGGTTTCAAGCTGCTGTGACACAACTTGAAACTATGGGGTCATTCCGAGTTGATCGTAGCTGTGCTAAATTTAGCACAGCTACGATCAGGCACTTAGACATGTGGGGGGACGCCCAGCACAGGGCTAGTCCGCCCCGCATGTCCCTGCCGCCCCCCCCCCCCCCCTGCAGAAGTGCAAAAGCATTGCACAGCGGCGATGCTTTTGCATTTCAGGAGTACCTCCCGGCCAGCGCAGCTCCTGCGGCTGGCTGGGAAGAACCTCTTCGCTGCTCGGGTCGCAGTACTGACCCAGTCACACCGCTGCAGCGTGCAATCGGGTTAGAATGACCCCCCTATCTTCAAAAACCCAGGTCGGACACGGCATTTTTGGTGGAGAAAAGGTATTAGTAAATGCTGTAGTTTTGGCCATGATCAGTGGCACGTCCTTGGCAAAAATGCCCTTTGGTAAATTTTGCCCATTATGATTTCCTTCTCTCTGGAATCAATGTTGATAAAATATTAATGATTTTAAACTGATTTTACGCACGTCTCCATGTAATGTGTGTGGCTTGCTTTAGTCTAAAAGCATTCTATTTTTACAAAAACATTGTAATCAAACCCCAGAACTTGGAGCAATTCCTTTCCATTCATACAGGGACTAAAACGTGTAGTGCAAGAAAGTCTGTGGTATGAATGAGTCCGATATTAATACTGGCAATTATTATGAAAAGAACTAAAGTACAAAAAACAGAAGTAAAACACCCTCTGTACCAGGTTTGCCCTTACAGCGGGTGCAAGGGTCAGTATTGTGTTGGCTAAATGCCATGACATGCCATACACACCACAGCTGCATCTTAGCATAACAGAGTTTACCCATTTTATTATATAGAACAGTTTTACACAAGGAACAGTATTTGAAATTCTTGGTGTGGGCAGAATGTGCCCCCAGAACACCTCTCTGTCATGCCCGCATTACACAGAAGCACGTTGCTCATTTAGGGTATAACTGAAGTTTGCCCTACTGTCACTGCAAGTAAAAACTATAGTATTAGTGCCAACTTAAACATCTATGCACAAAATTAATCCTATTTAAGAGCTGGCTTTAGCGATATTAAGTGTTCTTTGATAAGATGCCAACTTCCGAACTGTGGTTAATGAAGTTTAGCTCATATGAACCAATCTCAGGAAACAGCAGTATTCAAACAGGAAAGGTGTAGTGTGTGTGTGTATGTGTTGTGGAGTTTTTTTTGGCCCACAGATTGCCAAGAATCGGCCCTTCATAAGGGCTCTATAAGTGACCCCAGTGAAAGGTGCTGCACTGTGAGGGCTTCCTGGCCTTACTTGAGATTTGAACTTAAACCATAGTGCTGAAATTTCTCTCTTGTAAGCTGCCTGGATGATGTAAGGTACTTTATTCCTGGCCTGTTGTTCGTGTCCAAGTTTAATGGAAAAGTCTCCAACAGTGATGAAATGTGCTAAATTCTCAAACACTTGCAGCTATTTAAGCAGCAATTCACATACTCGGAAGCAGCTAACCCTCTAGACAAAGGCACCACAGGGCTTTGCAACGTATCCTTGTCACTGCAAGAGCCTGGCAACCCCTACCAGGACTGATTAAGGAAGGCACTATTATGTGTACTTTCCTTGAGTTTTGAAACTATGAAAGTGCAGCCACTTTTGTCCCAGTTGTATGCGTCAAGACTTATTTTATATCACGATGGTGCAAATGGTATGAATGCTCCGTTGTCCACAGCAAACAAACTGGGGCTAAATTTAATCAGTTAAGTTAGACTAGAGTTTTTCAATCTTTTTAAGTCAGAGGCCCCCAAATCCTGCTTACAAAAACTTAAGGTCCACTTGTTTTATGGCTGTGTAATCCCTACAGTATAGTAATAAATGATGCACTGAAACACATTTAACCACAAAACATAGTTTTACATACGTGCTTCAAACATTCCTCTCCTACCGATAGGAAGCCCTAATGCTATTCCTTTTAGTTCCCATTTTATAACCTGTTTAATTCCTTCCAGGGGATAGTCATAATTTTGATATTATAATGTCAATCAGTGGTTCTCAAACTGGGTTCTGTGGCTTAGTGGTCCATGACCAGTTATGATCAATGTGATGGGCAAAACCAGTGCTGGCAGCTGTCCAGTCATAGGCCATGTCCTGTCCACCACCACATAACTGAACCTTAAGGCCCATACACACTGGGTGATTGTGAGCTGAAAGCAGGTCATTTTTGGTGTGTTGAGCTGCTTTCAGCTCAAAGCCACCCAGTGTGTATGCACAAGCGGTGAGCATGATGCGCGCTCCTGCTACAAACGGCGGGGTGAGCGGCTTTCCATAGCATCCTGCTATGGAAAGCCGCTCACGCCCGCTGACATCGCTGGGCAGATGGGAAAGCGCTCAGTGTGTATGCACCTTAATATGTATGTCAAAATTTACTTCATGTAATAATTTTTCTCTAACGTCCTAAGTGGATGCTGGGGACTCCGTAAGGACCATGGGGAATAGCGGCTCCGCAGGAGACTGGGCACATCTAAAGAAAGCTTTAGGACTAACTGGTGTGCACTGGCTCCTCCCCCTATGACCCTCCTCCAAGCCTCAGTTAGATCTCTGTGCCCGAACGAGAAGGGTGCACACTAGGGGCTCTCCTGAGCTTCTTAGTGAAAGTTTTAGATTAGGTTTTTTATTTACAGTGAGACCTGCTGGCAACAGGCTCACTGCATCGAGGGACTAAGGGGAGAAGAAGCGAACTCACCTGCGTGCAGAGTGGATTGGGCTTCATAGGCTACTGGACATTAGCTCCAGAGGGACGATCACAGGCCCAGCTTGGATGGGTCCCAGAGCCGCGCCGCCGGCCCCCTTACAGAGCCAGAAGGCAGAAGAGGTCCGGAAAATCGGCGGCAGAAGACGTCCTGTCTTCAACAAGGTAGCGCACAGCACTGCAGCTGTGCGCCATTGCTCTCAGCACACTTCACACTTCGGTCACTGAGGGTGCAGGGCGCTGGGGGGGGCGCCCTGAGACGCAATAAAAACACCTTGGATGGCAAAAAAATGCATCACATATAGCTCCTGGGCTATATGGATGCATTTAACCCCTGCCAGAATCCATAAAAAAGCAGGAGAAAAGTCCGCGAAAAAGGGACGGAGCCTATCTCCTCAGCACACTGGCGCCATTTTCCCTCACAGCTCCGTTGGAGGGAAGCTCCCTGTCTCTCCCCTGCAGTCACTACACTACAGAAAGGGTTAAAAAAAGAGAGGGGGGCACAAATTAGGCGCAGTATTAACTATACAGCAGCTATAAGGGGAAAAACACTTATATAAGGTTATCCCTGTATATATATAGCGCTCTGGTGTGTGCTGGCAAACTCTCCCTCTGTCTCCCCAAAGGGCTAGTGGGGTCCTGTCCTCTATCAGAGCATTCCCTGTGTGTGTGCTGTATGTCGGTACTTTTGTGTCGACATGTATGAGGAGAAAAATGATGTGGAGACCGAGCAGATTGCCTGTAATAGTGATGTCACCCCCTAGGGGGTCGACACCTGAGTGGATGAACTGTTGGAAGGAATTACGTGACAGTGTCAGTTCTGTATAAAAGACAGTGGTTGACATGAGACAGCCGGCTACTCAGCTTGTGCCTGTCCAGACGTCTCATAGGCCGTCAGGGGCTCTAAAGCGCCCGTTACCTCAGATGGCAGATATAGACGCCGACACGGATACTGACTCCAGTGTCGACGGTGAAGAGACGACTGTGACTTCCAGTAGGGCCACACGTTACATGATTGAGGCAATGAAAAATGTTTTACACATTTCTGATAATACGAGTACCACCAAAAAAGGGGTATTCTGTTCGGTGAGGAAAAACTACCTGTAGTTTTCCTGAATCTGAGAAATTAAATGAGGTGTGTGATGATGCGTGGGTTTCCCCCGATAACAACGGTTAATTTCTAAAATGTTATTGGCATTATATCCTTTCCCGCCAGAGGTTAGGGTGCGTTGGGAAACACCCCCTAGGGGGGATAAAGCGCTCACACGCTTGTAAGGGCTCTACCTTCGCCTGAGATGGCCGCCCTTAAGGATCCTGCTGATAGAAAGCAGGAGGGTATCCTAAAAGGTATTTACACACATACTGGTGTTATACTGCGACCAGCAATCGCCTCAGCCTGGATGTGCAGTGCTGGGTTGGCGTGGTCGGATTCCCTGACTGAAAATATGGATACCCTAGATAGGGACAGTATATTTTTGCCTATAGAGCATTTAAAAGATGCATTTTTATATATGCGTGATGCACAGCGGAATATTTGCCGACTGGCATCAAGTCTAAGCGCGTTGTCCATTTCTACCAGTAGAGGGTTATGGACACGTCAGTGGTCAGGTGATGCGTATTCCAAACGGCATTTGGAAGTATTGCTTTATTAAGGGAGGAGTTATTTGGGGTCGGTCTTTCAGACCTGGTGGCCACGGCAACAGCTGGGAATTCCACGTTTGTACCCCAGGTCGCCTCTCAACATGAGAACACACCGTATTATCAGGCGCAGTCTTTTCGTGGACAAGCGGGCAAAAGGTTCCTCATTTCTGCCCCGTGACAGAGGGAGAGGAAAAAGGCTGCAGAAATCAGCCAGTTCCCAGGAACAGAAACCCTCTCCCGCCTCTGCCAAGCCCTCAGTATATGCTGGGGCTTTACAAGCAGAATCAGGCACGGTGGGGGGCCCGTCTCAATGAATTTCAGCGCGCAGTGGGCTCACTCGCAAGTAGACCCCTGGATCCTTCAGGTGATATCTCAGGGGTACAAATTATAATTCGAGACGTCTCCCCCTCGCCGTTTCCTAAAGTCGGCTTTACCGATGTCTCCTTCTGACAGGGAGACAGTTTTGGAAGCCATTCACAAGCTGTATTCCCAGCAGGTGATAATCAAGATACCCCTCCTGCAACAGGGAACGGGGTATTATTCCACACTGTTGTGGTACCGAAGCCGGACGGCTCGGTGAGACCGATTCTAAATCTAAAATCTTTGAACACTTACGTACAGAGGTTCAAATTCAAGATTGAGTCACTCAGAGCAGTGATTGCGAACCTGGAAGAAGGGGACTACATGATGTCTCGGGACATCAAGGATGCTTACCTTCATGTCAAAATTTACCCTTCTCACCAAGGGTACCTCAGGTTTATGGTACAGAACTGTCACTATCAGTTCAGACGCTGCCGTATGGATGGTACACGGCACCCCGGGTCTTTACCAAGGTAATGGCCGAAATGATGATATTCCTTCGAAGGAAGTGAATTTTAGTTATCCCTTCCTTGGACAATTCCCTGATAAGGGTAAGATCCAGGGAACAGTTGGAGGTCGGTGTAGCACTATCTCAGGTAGTGTTGCGGCAGCACGATTGGATTCTCAATATTCCAAAATCGTACCTGGTTCCGACGACGTGTCTTCTGTTCCTAGGGATGATCCTGGACACAGTCCAGAAAAAGGTGTTTCTCCCGGAGGAGAAAGCCAGGGAGTTATCCGAGCTAGTCAGGAACCGCCTAAAACCGAGCCAAGTCTCAGTGCATCAATGCACAAGGGTTCTGGGTAAAATGGTGGCTTCCTACGAAGCAATCCCATTCGGCAGATTCCACGCAAGAACTTTCCAGTGGAACCTGCTGGACAAATGGTCCGGATCGCATCTTCAGATGCATCAGCGGATAACCCTGTCACCAAGGACAAGGGTGTCCCTCCTGTGGTGGTTGCAGAGTGCTCATCTTCTAGAGGGCCGCAGATTAGGCATTCAGGACTGGGTCCTGGTGACCACTGATGCCAGCCTGCGAGGCTGGGGAGCAGTCACACAGGGAAGGAATATCCAGGGCTTATGGTCATGCCTGGAGACATCACTTCACATAAATATCCTGAAAGGGACATTTACAATGCTCTAAGCTTAGCAAGACCTCTGCTTCAAGGTCAGCCGGTGTTGATCCAGTCGGACAACATCACGGCAGTCACCCACGTAAACAGACAGGGTGGCACAAGAAGCAGGAGGGCAATGGCAGAAGCTGCAAGGATTCTTCGCTGGGCGGAAAATCATGTGATAGCACTGTCAGCAGTATTCATTCCGGGAGTGGACAACTGGGAAGCAGACTTCCTCAGCACGACCTCCACCCGGGAGAGTGGGGACTTCACCCAGAAGTCTTCCACATGATTAAAAACTCGACAGGTATTGCGCCAGGTCCAGGGACCCTCAGGCAATAAGCTGTAGACGCTCTGGTAACACCGTGGGTGTACCAGTCAGGGTATGTGTTCCCTCCTCTGCCTCTCATACCCAAGGTACTGAGATTGATAAGATGGAGAGGAGTAAGCACTATATTCGTGATTCCGGATTGGCCAAGAAGGACTTGGTAACCGGAACTTCAAGAGATGCTCACGGAGGATCCGTGGCCTCTACCTCTAAGAAGGGACCTGCTCCAGCAAGGACCCTGTCTGTTCCAAGACTTACCGCGGCTGCGTTTGACGGCATGGCGGTTGAACGCCGGATCCTGAAGGAAAAAAGGCATTCCGGATGAAGTCATCCCTATCCTGATCAAAGCCAGGAAGGATGTAACCGCAAAAACATTATCACCGCAATTGGCGAAAATATGTTGCGTGGTGCGAGGCCAGTAAGGCCCGACGGAGGAAATTCAACTGGGTCGATTCCTACATTTCCTGCAAACAGGAGTGTCTATGGGCCTGAAATTGGGGTCCATTAAGGTTCAAATTTCGGCCCTGTCAATTTTCTTCCAAAAAGAACTAGCTTCAGTCCCTGAAGTTCAGACGTTTGTAAAAGGGGTACTGCATATACAGCCTCGTTTTGTGCCTCCAGTGGCACTTTGGGATCTCAATGTAGTTTTGGGTTCCAAAAGTCACATTGGTTTGAACCACTTAAATCTGTGGAGTTAAAATATCTCACATGGAAAGTGGTCATGCTGTTGGCCCTGGCCTGGGCCAGGCGCGTGTCAGAATTGGCGGCTTTATCCTGAAAAAGCCCTTATCTGATTTTCCATTCGGACAGGGCGGAATTGAGGACTCGTCCTCAGTTTCTCCCCAAGGTGGTTTCAGCGTCTCACCTGAACCAACCTATTGGTGGTGCCTGCGGCTACTAGGGACTTGGAGGCCTCCAAGTTGCTAGACGTTGTCAGTGCCCTGAAAATATATGTTTCCAGGACGGCTGGAGTCAGGAAATCTGACTCGCTGTTTATCCTGTGTGCACCCAACAAGCTGGGTGCTCCTGCTTCTAAGCAGACTATTGCTCGTTGGATTTGTAGTACAATTCAGCTTGCACATTCTGTGGCAGGCCTGCCACAGCCAAAAATCTGTAAATGCCCACTCCACAAGGAAGGTGGGCTCATCTTGGGCGGCTGCCCGAGGGGTCTCGGCTTTACAACTTTGCCGAGCAGCTACTTGGTCAGGAGCAAATACGTTTGTAAAATTCTACAAAATTGATATCCTGGCTGAGGAGGACCTGGAGTTCTCTCATTTGGTGCTGCAGAGTCATCCGCACTCTCCCGCCCATTTGGGAGCTTTGGTATAATCCCCATGGTCCTTACGGAGTTCCCAGCATCCACTTAGGACGTTAGAGAAAATAAGAATTTACTTACCGATAATTCTATTTCTCATAGTCCGTAGGGGATGCTGGGCGCCCATCCCAAGTGCGGATTGTCTGCAATACTTGTACATAGTTATTGTTACAAAAATCGGGTTATTATTGTTGTGAGCCATCTTTCAGGGGCTCCTCTGTTATCATGCTGTTAACTGGGTTCAGATCACAGGTTATACGGTGTGATTGGTGTGGCTGGTATGAGTCTTACCCGGGATTCAAAATCCTTCCTTATTGTGTACGCTCGTCCGGGCACAGTATCCTAACTGAGGCTTGGAGGAGGGTCATAGGGGGAGGAGCCAGTGCACACCAGTTAGTCCTAAAGCTTTCTTTAGATGTGCCCAGTCTCCTGCGGAGCCGCTATTCCCCATGGTCCTTACGGAGTCCCCAGCATCCACTACGGACTATGAGAAATAGAATTATCGGTAAGTAAATTCTTATTTCTCTGACGTCCTAGTGGATGCTGGGAACTCCGTAAGGACCATGGGGAATAGCGGCTCCGCAGGAGACAGGGCACATCTAAAGAAAGCTTTAGGATCACCTGGTGTGCACTGGCTCCTCCCCCTATGACCCTCCTCCAAGCCTCAATTAGATTTTCTGTGCCCGACGAGAAGGGTGCACACTAGGGGCTCTCCTGAGCTCTTTGTGAAAGTTTTAGTTTAGGTTTATTATTTTCTGTGAGACCTGCTGGCAACAGGCTCACTGCATCGAGGGACTAAGGGGAGAAGAAGCGAACTCACCTGCGTGCAGAGTGGATTGGGCTTCTTAGGCTACTGGACATTAGCTCCAGAGGGACGATCACAGGTTCAGCCTGGATGGGTCACCGGAGCCGCGCCGCCGGCCCCCTTACAGAGCCAGAAGAGCGAAGAGGTCCGGAAAAATCGGCGGCAGAAGACTTTCCTGTCTTCAGATAAAGGTAGGCGCACAGCACCGCAGCTGTGCGCCATTGCTCTCAGCACACTTCACACTCCGGTCACTGAGGGTGCAGGGCGCTGGGGGGGCAGCGCCCTGAGACGCAATAAATCGATAGAAAACCTTTTATGGCTAAAATAAATGCATCACATATAACTCCTGGGCTATATGGATGCATTTAACCCCTGCCAAAACATACAAGAAAACGGATGATAGGCTCCGCCCCTTTCTCGGCGTCCTTATCTCCTCAGCACACTGGCGCCATTTTCCCTCACAGCTCAGTTGGAGGGAAGCTCCCTGGCTCTCCCCTGCAGTCACTACACTACAGAAAGGGGTTAAAAAAGAGAGGGGGGCACAAACTAGGCGCAGTATAAACAATACAGCAGCTATAAAGGGAAAAACACTTATATAAGGTTATCCCTGTATATATATAGTGCTCTGGTGTGTGCTGGCAAACTCTCCCTCTGTCTCCCCAAAGGGCTAGTGGGGTCCTGTCCTCTATCAGAGCATTCCCTGTGTGTGTGCTGTGTGTCGGTACGTTTGTGTCGACATGTACGAGGAGAAAAATGATGAGGAGACGGAGTAGAGTGTCTGTAATAGTGTTGTCACCCCCTGGGGGGTCGACACCTGAGTGGATGTACTGTTGAAATTGCGTGACAGTGTCAGCTTTGTATAAAAGACAGTGGTTGACATGAGACAGCCGGCTACTCAGCTTGTGCATGTCCAGACGTCTCATACAGGGGCTCTAAAGCGCCCGTTACCTCAGATACAGACGCCGACACGGATACTGACTCCTGTGTCGACGGTGAAGAGACAACCGTGATTTCCAATAGGGCCACACATTGCATGATTGAGGCAATGGAAAAAGTTTACACTCTTCTGATAATATAAATACCACCAAAAAAAGGGGTATTATGTTTGGTGAGGAAAAACTTCCTGTAGTTTTCCTGAATCTGAGAAATAAAATGAGGTGTGTGATGATGTGTGGGTTTCCCCCCGATAACAATTGATAATTTCTAAAAAGTTATTGGCAGTATACCTTTTCCCGCCAGAGGTTAGGGTGCGTTGGGAAACACCCCCTAGGGGGGATAAGGCGCTCACACGCTTGTAAGAACAAGGGCTCTACCCTCTCTGGAGATGGCCGCCCTTAGGGATCCTGCTGATAGAAAGCAGGAGGGTATCCTAAAATGTATTTACACACATACTGGTGTTATACTGCGACCAGCAATCGCCTCAGCCTGGATGTGCAGTGCTGGGTTGGCGTGGTCGGATTCCCTGACTGGAAATTTGATATCCTAGATAAGGACAGTATATTATTGCCTATAGAGCAATTAAAAGATGCATTTCTATATATGCATGATGCACAGCGGAATATTTGCCGACTGGCATCAAGTATAAGTGCGTTGTCCAATTATACCAGTAAAGTGGTCAGGTGATGCGGATTCCAAACGGCATTTGGAAGTATTGCCTTAACAAAAAAGGGGATGTACCCCAGGTCGCCTCTCAAAATAAGACGCCGTATTATCAGGCGCAGTCCTGGTTGGCAAGCGGACAAAAGGGTTCCTCTTTTCTGCTCGTGACAGAGGGAGAGGAAAATGGCTGCAGAGATCAGCCAGTTCCAAGGAACAGAAACTCTTTTCCGCCTCTGCCAAGCCCTCAGTATGACGCTTGGGCTTTACAAGTTCAGGCACGGTGGGGTCCCGTTCTCAATGAATTTCAGTGCGCAGTGGGCTCACTCGCAAGTAGACCCCTGGATCCTTCAGGTAATATTTCAGGGGTACAAATTGGAATTCGAGACGTATCCCCCTCGCCGTTTCCAAAGGTCTGTTTTACCGACGTCTCCCGCTGACAGGGAGGCAGTTTTGGAAACCATTCACAAGCTGTATTCCCAGCAGGTGATAATCAAGATACCCCTCCTGCAACAGGGAACGGGGTATTATTCCACACTATTGTGGTACCGAAGCCAGACGGCTCGGTGAGACCGATTTTAAAATCTAAAATCTTTGAACACTTGCATACAGAGGTTCAAATTCAAAATTGAGTCACTCAGAGCAGTGATTGCAAACCTGGAAGAAGGGGACTACATGATGTCTCGGGACATCAAGGATGCTTACCTTCATGTCAAAATTTACCCTTCTCACCAAGGGTATTTCAGGTTATGGTACAGAACTGTCACTATCAGTTCGGACGCTGCCGTAGGGATGGTCCACGGCACCCCGGGTCTTTACCAAGGTAATGGCCGAAATGATATCCCTTCGAAGGAAGGAAATTTTAGTTATCCCTTACTTGGACGATTCCCTGATAAGGGTAAGATCCAGGGAACACTTGGAAGTCGGTGTAGCACTATCTCAGGTAGTGTTGCGGCAGCACGATTGGATTCTCAATATTCCAAAATCGCAGCTGGTTCCGACGACTTGTCTTCTGTTCCTAGGGATGATCCTGGACACAGTCCAGAAAGAAGGTGTTTCTCCCGGAGGAGAAAGCCAGGGAGTTATCCGAGCTAGTCAGGAACCTCCTAAAACCGAACCAAGTCTCAGTGCATCAATGCACAAGGGTTCTGGGTAAAAATGGTGGCTTCCTACGAAGCAATCCCATTCGGCAGATTCCACGCAAGACTTTCCAGTGGAACCTACTGGACAAATGGTCCGGGTCGCATCTTCAGATGCTTCAGCGGATAACCCTGTCACCGGGGACAAGGGTATCCCTCCTGTGGTGGTTGCAGAGTGCTCATCTTCTAGAGGGCCGCAGATTCGGCATTCGGGACTGGGTCCTGGTGGCCACGGATGCCAGCCTGCGAGGCTGGGGAGCAGTCACACAGGGAAGGAATTTCCAGGGCTTATGGTCAAGCCTGGAGACATCTCTTCATATAAACATTCTGGAACTAAGGGCCATTTACAATGCCCTAAGTCAAGCGAAACCCCTGCTTCAGGGTCAGGCGGTATTGATCCAATCGGACAACATCACATCAGTCGCCCACGTAAACAGACAGGGCGGCACGGGAAGCAGGGGGGCAATGGCAGAAGCTGCAAGGATTCTTCGCTGGGCGGAAGATCATGTGATAGCACTGTCAGCAGTGTTCATTCCGGGAGTGGACAACTGGGAAGCAGACTTCCTCAGCAGACACGATCTACACCCGGGAGAGTGGGGACTTCATCCAGAAGTCTTCCACATGATTGTGAACCGTTGGGAAAAACCAAAGGTGGATATGATGGCGTCCCGCCTCAACAAAAAACTGGACAGGTATTGCGCCAGGTCAAGAGACCCTCAGGCAATAGCTGTGGACGCTCTGGTAACACCGTGGGTGTTCCAGTCAGTGTATGTGTTCCCTCCTCTGCCTCTCATACCAAAAGTACTGAGAATTATACGGCAAAGGGGAGTAAGAACGATACTCGTGGCTCCGGATTGGCCAAGAAGAACTTGGTATCCGGAACTTCAAGAGATGCTCACGGACGAACCGTGGCCTCTACCTCTAAGAAAGGACCTACTCCAGCAGGGGCCTTGTTTGTTCCAAGACTTACCGCGGCTGCGTTTGACGGCTTGGTGGTTGAACGCCGGATCCTGAAGGAAAAAGGCATTCCAGATGAAGTCATCCCTACCCTGGTCAAGGCCAGGAAGGACGTAACCGCAAAACATTATCACCGCATTTGGCGAAAATATGTTGCGTGGTGGGAGGCCAAGAAGGCCCCTACAGAGGAATTTCAACTGGGTCTTTTCCTCCATTTCCTGCAAACAGGACTGTCTATGGGCCTAAAATTAGGGTCCATTAAGGTTCAATTTTCGGCCCTGTCGATTTTCTTCCAAAAGGAACTGGCTTCAGTGCCTGAAGTTCAGACATTTGTAAAAGGGGTACTGCATATACAGCCTCCTTTTGTGCCTCCAGTGGCACCTTGGGATCTCAATGTTGTGTTGAGTTTCCTAAAGTCACATTGGTTTGAACCACTCACCACTGTGGACTTAAAATATCTCACATGGAAGGTGACGATGCTGTTAGCCCTGGCTTCAGCCAGGCGTGTGTCAGAATTGGCGGCTTTATCATATAAAAGCCCTTATTTAATATTTCATTCTGACAGGGCAGAATTGAGGACTTGTCCTCAATTTCTACCTAAGGTGGTTTCTGCATTTCACATGAAGCAACCTATTGTGGTACCTGCGGCTACTAAGGACTTGGAGGATTCCAAGTTGCTTGACGTGGTCAGGGCCCTGTAAATATATGTTTCCAGGACGGCTGGAGTCAGAAAATCTGACTCGCTGTTTATCCTGTATGCACCCAACAAACTGGGTGCTCCTGCTTCTAAGCAGACGATTGCTCGTTGGATTTGTAGTACAATTCAGCTTGCACATTCTGTGGCAGGCCTGCCACAGCCAAAAATCTTAAAATGCCCACTCCACAAGGAAGGTGGGCTCATCTTGGGCAGCTGCCCGAGGGGTCTCGGCTTTACAACTTTGCCGAGCAGTTACTTGGTCAGGAGCAAATACGTTTGTAAAATTCTACAAATTTGATACCCTGGCTGAGGAGGACCTGGAGTTCTCTCATTCGGTGCTGCAGAGTCATCCGCACTCTCCCGCCCGTTTGGGAGCTTTGGTATAATCCCCATGGTCCTTACGGAGTTCCCAGCATCCACTAGGACGTCAGAGAAAATAAGAATTTACTTACCGATAATTCTATTTCTCGTAGTCCGTAGTGGATGCTGGGCGCCCATCCCAAGTGCGGATTGTCTGCAATACTGGTACATAATTATTGTTACCAAAAAATTCGGGTTATTGTTGTAGTGAGTCATCTTTTATAGAGGCTTCTCTATTATCATGCTGTTAACTGGGTTCAGATCACGGGTTGTACAGTGTGATTGGTGTGGCTGGTATGAGTCTTACCCGGGATTCAAAATCCTTCCTTATTGTGTACGCTCGTCCGGGCACAGTATCCTAACTGAGGCTTGGAGGAGCGTCATAGGGGGAGGAGCCAGTGCACACCAGGTGATCCTAAAGCTTTCTTTAGATGTGCCCTGTCTCCTGCGGAGCCGCTATTCCCCATGGTCCTTACGGAGTTCCCAGCATCCACTACGGACTACGAGAAATAGAATTATCGGTAAGTAAATTCTTATTTTTTTTTAATGAATTTATGTATAGGAAACCTTTGACCTAGAGGTGCTGTGACAAATGTGCTGATACTCTAGGGCAATGTGATTGAAGAATGTTTGGGGACCACTGATGTAGACATTGAACATGTCCGCATCTGCGGATTGTGGATATGTTCACAGTACCACAGTCTGTAGGGACCGGAGGGTTATGGTTAGGTTGTGTCGGCTGAGGATTAGGTTATGGGTGAGGATGAGTAGAGCTAGGCACTAGGTCAGTGTTTCCCAACCTCTATCCTCAAGGCACACTAACAGTCCAGGTTTTAAGGATATCCGTGCTTGAGCACAGATGGTTAAATCATAGTAACTCAGGAAGTAATTAAGTTACCTGTGGTAAAGTATTGCTATCTTTAAAACCTGGAATGTTTGTTATTGTGCCTTGAGGACCGTGGTTAGGAAACAGTGCACTAGGGGGTGGGTTAGGTTATGGGAGTGGAAGGTTAGAAGATAGCGATACTCCCTCCCCACTCCACCCCCCTTTCCCCGGAAGCAATGCACTATTTCCCAGAAGTCACCAGGTTGTCGCTGCTGAAGTGCCTAACCCACTGTACTAGTTATGTTTCTGCTAGACCATCAGGAACCCCTTATCGACATTCCAATAGTGTGAACATTTCATCAGTGTTGACATGATGGAAGTTGACGTGGACAATATTTTGCCGTGCTGCAGGTCGACGTTACTACTATATCGATGCTATGAATATCAATTAATATACCACACCCCCATACAGAGACCTCTTGCTTCTGTGGTTCATGTGTGCTCCTCTTCCAACAGCACAATATGTTAGTGCGGTATGTAACCTTGTTGGGGCAGAATATGATGTCATTCCGGGTGTCGTGAGGGTTCAGTACAGATATTAGAGCAGGCAGCAACATGACTGACAGAATGCCACCATGTTCCGATAGACCTTTGTATGCAGAGAACTATGTTTCTAAGGTTATTATTATGAATGTGGTCTGCTTTCACACTACTATTTTTCTTCTGGTTTCTGACTTTTATTTAGTCAATTACTATTTGTAAAATACACTGAAATATGATGACCCTACTTAAATGTCAATAAATAATTCTGGGTTCTCTTTAGTTCAGTCTCGGCCCCTCTCTTTTTACTCCTGTAGCCACGGCCCTCTCTTTATCCCTCCAAGCTTGCGCCCTCTTTATACCTCCAGTCTCTGGCCCTCTCTTTGGGGCTAATTCAGACCTGATCGTAGATGTGCTAAATTTAGCACATCTACGATCAGTCACACTGACATGTGGGGGGACGCCCAGCACAGGGCTAGTCCGCACCGCATGTCAGTCCCTGCCCCGTTGCACAAGTACAAAAGCATCGCACAGCACCACAGCAGATGCTTTTGTACTTCAGGAGTAGCTCCCAGCCAGCGCAGCTCTTGTGCGCTGGCAGGGAGCTACTATCACTGCCCGGGTCGCAGCGGCTGCGTGTGACGGCACGCCTGCGTTGTCCAGACCGCGCCCCCTAAACGGCGGCTAAATGCCGCCGGCCCGCCCAGCGACCGCCTCTGCCTGTTAATCAGGCAGAGGCGATCGCTGGGCTACGACAGCCGTTGGCTGTCTGCCATGCGCTGGCGCATATCCAGTTCAGACCTGATCGCAACTGTGCGAAAACGCACATCACGGATCAGGTCTGAATCAGCCCCTATATCCCTCCAGTCTCTGGCTCTCTTTTCTCTTACGTCCTAGAGGATGCTGGGGACTCCGTAAGGACCATGGGGTATAGACGGGCTCCGCAGGAGACATGGGCACTCTAAAGAACTTTTAGTATGGGTGTGCACTGGCTCCTCCCTCTATGCCCCTCCTCCAGACCTCAGATTCTGTGCCCAGAGGAGAATGGGTGCACTACAGGGGAGCTCTACTGAGTTTCTCTGATAAAAGAATTTTGTTAGGTTTTTTATTTTCAGGGAGCACTGCTGGCAACAGGCTCCCTGCATCGTGGGACTGAGGAGAGAGAAGCAGACCTACTTAGATGATAGGCTCTGCTTCTTAGGCTACTGGACACCATTAGCTCCAGAGGGATCGGAACGCAGGTCTCCCCCTGCCGTTCGTCTCAGCCGCGCCGCCGTCCTCGCAGAACCGGAAGATAGAAACCGGGTGAGTATAAGAAGAAAGAAGACTTCAAAGGCGGCAGAAGACTTCAGATCTTCACTGAGATAACAGCTGCGCGCCATTGCTCCCACATGTTACACACACTGACAGGCACTGATGGGTGCAGGGGGGGCGCCCTGGGCAGCAATATAAACTTCTGTTTTGGCATTTTTCACATATGGGCTGCAGAGTCAGTAGATATGTACATCCCCCGCCATTAATTGGAATTTTGAGCGGGACCGAAGCCCGCCACTAGAGGGGGCGGAGCTTGGTCTCACAACACTAACCAGCACCATTTTCTCCACGTGATCTGAAGAGAAGCTGTCTCCCCGGACTCTCCCCTGCAGATCGGTGACACAGGGCTGAAAGAGAGGGGGGGGGGGGGCACATTTAGGCACAGTGAGTGTATTACACTGTTAATATATATAAAAGCGCTATATCTGGGAATCGTTTCCAGTGTCAATTGGCGCTGGGTGTGTGCTGGCATACGCCCTCTCTGTCTCTCAAAAGGGCCTTGTTGGGGAACTGTCCCCTTATACATATATCCCTGTGTGTGTGTGTACGGGTGTCGGTACGCGTGTGTCGGCATGTCTGAAGCGGAAGGCTCATCCAAGGAGGAGGTGGAGCAGATGATTGTGGTGTCTCCGTCGGCAATGCCAATTCATGATTAGTATGATATGTGGAAAATTTTAAATGCTAATGTGACCTTATTACATAAGAGAATGGACAAAGCTGAGTCCAGGGAAACAGCAGGGAGTCAATCCGCGGATTTGACTGGGTCAAAGGGCCTGTCAGGGTCTCAAAAGCGTCCCCTATCACAAATAGCAGACACTGATACCGACACGGATTCTGACTCCAGTGTCGACTATGATGAGGCAAGGTTACACCCTAAGGTGGCCAAAAGTATTCATTATATGATTATGGCAATAAAAGATGTTTTGCATATCACGGATGACCCCTCTGTCCCTGATACGAGGGTACACATGTTTAAGGGAAAGAAACCTGAGGTAACGTTTCCCCCATCTCATGAACTGAACAAATTATTTGAAAAAGCTTGGGAAACTCCAGACAAAAAACTGCAGATTCCCAAGAGGATTCTTATGGCGTATCCTTTCCCTGCAAAGGACAGGATACGGTGGGAATCCTCGCCCAGGGTGGACAAGGCGTTAACGCGTCTGTCCAAGAAGGTGGCGCTACCGTCTCCAGACACCGCGGCCCTTAAGGATCCTGCGGATCGTAGACAGGAAACTACCTTAAAGTCTATTTATGCACAATCGGGTGTTTTACTCAGACCGGCAATAGCATCGGCATGGGTTTGTAACGCTGTTGCAGCATGGACAGATACCTTTTTGGCTGACATGGATACCCTGGACAAGGATACCATTGTACTGACTTTAGGTCACATTAAAGACGCAGTCTTATATATGAGAGACGCTCAAAGAGACGTGGGGCTGCTTGGGTCCAGAGCCAAGACGAGCTCCGTGGACCCGCCAATGGTCGGGTGATAACGACTCAAAGAAGCATATGGAGGTTTTACCTTACAAGGGTGAAGTTTTGTTTGGGGATGGTCTCGCGGACCTGGTTTCCACAGCTACCGCGGATAAATCTACATTTTTGCCTTTTGTTCCCCCACAGCAAAAGAAAACCCCACAATATCAGATGCAGTCCTTTCGGTCGCATAAGTCCAGAAGAGGTCGGGGCTCCTCTTTCCTCGCCAGAGGTAAGGGTAGAGATAAGAGAACACCTGCCTCAGCTAGTTCCCAGGAGCAGAAGTCCTCCCCGGCTTCTGCTAAATCTACCACATGACGCTGGGGCTCCACGGAGGGAGTCCGCATCGGTGGGGCACATCTTCGACTCTTCAGCCAGGTCTGGGTTCTATCAGACCTAGATCCTTGGGCGTTGGAAATTGTATCCCAAGGTTACAAACTGGAGTTCGAAGAGGTGCCCCCTCGCCGATTTTTCAAGTCGGCCTTGCCAACCTCTTCCCCGGAGAGGGAAGTGGTATTAGATGCAATTCAAAAGCTGTGTCAACAGCAAGTCATTGTCAAGGTCCCCCTAGGCCAACAAGGAAAAGGATACTAATCAACACTGTTTGTGGTCACGAAACCGGATGGTTTGGTCAGACCCATCTCTGAAACTAAAATCCCTGAACCTATACTTGAAAAAGTTCAAATTCAAGATGGAATCACTCCGGGCTGTGATATCCAGTCTGGAAGCAGGGGATTTTATGGTGTCGCTGGACGTGAAGGATGCCTACCTTCATGTCCCCATATTTCCTCTTCATCAGGAATACATGCGTTTCGCGGTACAGGACTGTCATTACCAGTTTCAGACTTGCCGTTTGGGCTATCCACGGCCCCGAGAATTTTCACCAAAGTAAAGGTGGAAATGATGGTGCTCCTGCGCAAGCAGGGAGTCACAATTATCCCGTACTTGGACGATCTCCTGATAAAGGCGAGATCAAGAGATCAATTGCTGAAAAGCGTGTCGCTCTCCCTGAGAGTGTTACATCAACACGGTTGGATTCTCAATCTGCCAAAGTCACAGCTGATTCCAACGACTCGAATATCTTTCCTAGGCATGATCCTAGACACGGAACAGAAGAGGGTTTTTCTACCAATAGAAAAAGCCCAGGACCTCCAGAACATGGTCAGGGACCTGCTAAAACCAAAAAGAGTGTCTGTTCATCAGTGCACTCGAGTTCTGGAAAAAATGGTGGCAGCCTACGAGGCCATCCCCTTCGGCAGGTTCCATGCGAGGACGTTTCAGTGGGACCTTCTGGACAAATGGTCGGGGTCCCATCTACACCTACATCAAAAGATAAGCCTGTCCCCCAGGGCCAGGGTGTCTCTCCTGTGGTGGCTGCAGAATGCTCACCTTCTAGAGGGTCGCAGGTTCGGCATTCAAGACTGGGTTCTGGGGACCACGGACGCGAGCCTCCGAGGATGGGGAGCAGTCACAAAAGGAAGAAATTTTCAGGGACCATGGTCAAGCCAGGAGGCTTGTCTACACATCAACGTGCTAGAATTGAGGGCCATATACAATGGCCTACGACAAGCAGAGTATCTTCTTCGCGACCTACCGGTTCTGATTCAATCAGACAATGTCATAGCCGTGGCTCATGTAAACCGCAAAGGCAGGACAAGGAGCAGAGCGGCAATGGCGGAAGCCACCAGAATTCTGCGCTGGGTGGAAAATCACGTAAGTGTGCTGTCAGCAGTCTTCATACCGGGAGTGGACAACTGGGAAGCAGACTTTCTCAGCAGACACGATCTCCATCCAGGAGAGTGGGGACTTCATCAAGAGGTCTTTGCAGAGATAGCAAGTCTTTGGGGACTTCCTCAAATAGACATGATGGCGTCACGCCTCAACAAAAAGCTTTGGAGGTATTTTGCCAGGTCAAGGGACCCTCAGGCAGTAGCGGTAGATGCCCTGGTGACACCATGGGTGTTTCAGTCGGTCTATGTGTTCCCTCCTCTACCTCTCATCTCAAAAGTGTTGAGAATCATAAGACGAAACAGAGTACAAGCAATACTAGTGGTTTCAGATTGGCCGCGAAGGGCCTGGTATTCGGTTCTTCAGGAAATGCTCACAGGAGATCCGTGGCCTCTTCCTCTCAGGGAAGACCTGCTGCAGCAGGGGCCTTGCATGTTCCAAGACTTACCGCAGTTGCGTTTGACGGCATGGCGGTTGAACACCGAATCCTAGCTGAGAGAGGTATTCTGGAGGAAGTTATTCCTACTCTAATAAAGGCTAGGAAGGAAGTAACGGCGAAACATTATCACCGTATGTGGAGGAAGTATGTATCTTGGTGTGAAACCAAACATGCTCCTACGGAAGATTTCCATCTGGGCCATTTTCTCCACTTCCTACAGACAGGAGTGGATATGGGCCTGAAATTAGGCTCCATTAAGGTACAGATTTCGTCCCTATCTATTTTTTCAGAAGGAATTGGCTTCTCTCCCAGAAGTCCAAACTTTCGTAAAGGGAGTGCTGCACATCCAGCCTCCTTATGTGCCTCCTGTGGCACCATGGGACCTTAACGTGGTGTTGCAGTTCCTTAAATCACACTGGTTTGAACCTCTTCAAACGGTGGAATTAAAATTTCTCACTTGGAAAGTGGTCATGTTGCTGGCCTTGGCATCTGCAAGGCGGGTGTCAGAGTTGGCGGCCTTGACTCACAAGAGCACCTACATGATTTTTCATGTGGATAGAGCAGAGTTGAGGACTCGTCCTCAATTTTTGCCTAAGGTGGTTTCTTCTTTTAATATGAACCAACCTATTGTGGTGCCTGTGGCTACGGGAGACTTGGAGGACTCCAAGTCCCTGGATGTAGTAGGGCCTTAAAAATTTACGTAGCCAGGACGGCTAGGGTTAGGAAAACAGAGGCTCTGTTTGTCCTGTATGCAGCCAACAAGGTTGGCGCGCCTGCTTCTAAGCAGACTATTGCTCGCTGGATCTGTAACACGATCCAGCAGGCTCATTCTACGGCTGGATTGCCGGTACCAAATTCAGTAAAGGCCCATTCCACTAGGAAAGTGGGCTCTTCTTGGGCGGCTGCCCGAGGCGTCTCGTCATTACAGTTGTGCCGAGCAGCTACTTGGTCGGGTTCAAACACTTTTGCAAAATTCTACAAGTTTGATATCCTGGCTGAGGAGGACCTCGCTTTTGCTCAATCGGTGCTGCAGGGTCATCCGCACTTTCCCGCCTGGTTTGGAGCTTTGGTATAAACCCCATGGTCCTTACGGAGTCCCCAGCATCCTCTAGGACGTAAGAGAAAATAAGATTTTAAACCTACCGGTAAATCTTTTTCTCCTAGTCCGTAGAGGATGCTGGGCGCCCGTCCCAGTGCGGACTGAATCTGCAAGACTTGTATATAGTTGTTGCTTACATAAGGGTTATGTTACAGTTAAGATCAGTCTTTGACTGATACTGTTTTTTGTTCATACTGTTAACTGGTTGCGTATATTCCAGGTTATATGGTGTGTTTGGTGTGGGCTGGTATGAATCTTGCCCTTAGATTAACAAAATCCTTTCCTCGTACTGTCCATCTCCTCTGGGCACAGTTTCTCTAACTGAGGTCTGGAGGAGGGGCATAGAGGGAGGACCCAGTGCACACCCATACTAAAAGTTCTTTAGAGTGCCCATGTCTCCTGCGGAGCCCGTCTATACCCCATGGTCCTTACGGAGTCCCCAGCATCCTCTACGGACTAGGAGAAAAAGATTTACCGGTAGGTTTAAAATCTTATTTATTCCTCTAGTCTCTGACTCTGACTCTATATATCCCTCCAGTCTCTGGCCCTCTCTTTATTCCTCCAGTCTCTGTCCCTCTCTTTATCCCACTGGTCCCTGACCCTCTCTTTAGCCTTCCGGTCTTGGGCCCTCTCTTTATCCCTCCAGTCTCTGGCCCTCTCTTTATCCCTCCAGTATCTGGCTATCTCTTTATTCCTCCAGTCTCTGGCCCTCTCTTTATCCCTCCAGTATCGGTCCCTCTTTTTATTCCTTCAGTATCGGCCCTCTCTTTATCCAGCCCGGTCTCTGGCTGTCTATTTATCCCTCCTGTATCTGGCTCTCTCTTTATCATACCTGTTTCTCAAACACTGTGAGCCTTGTATAAATAAGTGTAAATATAATATAATTCATTACAGTTTTATCACCAGCGATGGTTAATACGAGTGTGTAAATATTTACTTTGTCTTTCATTTCCATCTTCCTTTATAGACCAGATAGGCTCAGGGAAAACTGCTATTTGTTTTGATCTTAAACTCTTCAGGTTCAAGAATCTGCTTTACATCCTCTACAGCACAATTGTACTCATGTGAACCTGAGGATAAAGTGTGTCTCAGTGTAGACTATAATGCAGTTATATACAGAATCTGATTATCGCACAGCATTGCACCATGATGATTATACCATCAAAAACGCATTATCCACCACATTGCACAGACCTGGAGATGGGACTTGTATTAATAATCCAAGCATTGTGTTGCCTTCAGTGTGACTTGTGCTGTCTCTAGCATTCAGGCAAAAATCCACTACACCACACTCAGGGGGACATGTACTAAGCAGTGATAAAAGTGGAGAAGTGAGCCAGTGGAGAATTGCCCATGGCAACCAATCAGCTGCTCTGTATTTGTTTTAAATGTTACGTCAATGCAGATTGGTTGCCATGGGCCACTTCTCCACTGGCTCACTTCACTTTTATCACCGCTTAGTACATGTCCCCCTTAAAGTCTAAAGGTAACTGCAATTGCACTTGTCACCAGTGGGCTTTGTCAGTTACCAGCATTTGTTTTAATCACCTGTGCTGGAATGACACCATCTTGGTATGTCATTACCTAATTGTGATGCTGAAATGTATGTTGTCCAAAGACAAACCGACATTGGAGATGGACATATGCTGGGAGACACTGGACCACAGAGTTGTCACTGGGTGAGCAGGAGCTGGCACTGAACACTGTGACTTTAAAAACATTAGCTATTGCCCATGCAACCCCCAGAAGGCCAGTGTTCGATAAGTGCCCGTAGGAGTTACAGCCCTGTTTTCATAGATGTTTTTTTTACCATTTTCATGCTTTTGCCTCCAGCCGCGCCCACTTTTGCCGTACAGTTCTTCGGTCAGGCGTTCTCTCCCCTGTTTGCAGATGTTGAACGTTCCATGGTCCAATATCCTCCAGCAGCGACAAAAGAGAAGAGGGGATTTTTGGTTACTTACTCTTGAATAATTTTCTCTGAGTCATGCTGAGGGATTCTGTGTTCCCTCCCTCATGCTCAGTTGTGCGTTTTTATTTTGTTTTGATCATAGTTTACTTACTGTTCTGTGTTTTGGTTGTTTCAACAGTTTCAAACCCCTTGCTGGGCTCTTTAAAAGTTGTTCTGGTCTTCTGAGGCTTGCACGGGGGAGGTTGCTAATGGTTTTAAAGTTACAGTGTTGGTTGCCTGCTCCTGCTCACCCAGCGGCAACCCCCATGGTCTAAGTGTCACCCAGCATGACTCAGAGAGAAGGATACAAAGGTAGATAACCAAAAAATCCCCTTTTCTGCAGCGGGATACACTGGTATTCCACAGGGAATAACATTGGGGGGTAGAGTTGGATCTTGATCCGAGGCATCAACAGGCTAAAGCTTTGACTGTTCCCAGGATGCATTGCTCCGCCTCTATAGCCTCTCCTCCAGGCACTAGAGCTCAGTATGTAAGTTGGTGCCTGCAGTGCAGGCAGCTAACAGGGAGGGCTGAAAATAGTTTTTTAGAAAACTTCAAGGGCCGCAGCACTTTCTATGTCTTTATGACATCACCTCCCTCAGCGGCGCTGCATACTCCCGCTGCCTGGTTTTTGGGTACTTGCAGCGGAGACACACCGGTTTTCTTCAGGCACACCACCACTGTTATTCTCCAGGATTGCGTGGCTGCACTTGAAGGGGGGAGTAAGTTAAATCGCGAAGAAAGAAGACTTCAAGGGCCGCAGTACAGGCATGTCAGGCTGACATTCTGTGCTGCAGCTCCAAGACCTCCCCCAGCGGCGCTGCATACTCACGCGCCCTGGTTGCTGGGTACTTGCAGCGGAGGCCCTCTGGTCATCAGGCACACATCACCACTGCTGCTCTCCTGGATCACATGGCTGCACTTCAGGGAGGAGGTAAGAGGGTTCCCCAGGCAGGACCCGCCGGAATTGCAATCCGGTCGCGGTCCCAGGAGACGGACCGCGCCTCTGGCCTGGACACTAGCTGTGCAGGAACCCCACTATATCCACCTGGGCAGGGATCACAGGTTTGATTTGCAGAAATCCGTTTATTATAGGCTCCAAAGTACCCGGTGGTGAAGTTCAGCAGAGGGGATAAGGCGCTGACCTGTAGCCCCTCCCCCAGCTCTTGGCGCCATCTACAGCAGGTGTTCCCACCCTGGAGCTGCATCTCTCTCTATCTCTCTCTCTCTCTCTCTGTCAGCATTTGGGCGTCATTACACAGAGCTGCGCTGATTCTGGGACTGCTGGGCACTGTCTCTGTAAAGCCGCCTGCCTCATCAGTGCTGTGCATTTACAGACACTTAAGTATTCTACATGTCATTTAGACAGCGTTGGTTAAGAGCAAGTGCACTACTATATGAATATTTAGTACAAGTATTCTGTGATATACATCCAGTGTTTACTGTGTATTGTTATATCTGTATACATACATATCTCTATGTAGTATTACTAGTTCAGTGCAGTTTTATTGGTTATATGTAATAATTTCTGCTTTGTACCTGTGACTGTGTGTGCCTATAGCTGCTGTGTGGATTCTATTCTGTATATCACACATATTGCTATCACTATATTCTGTACCCTGGGGGGCTAAGTGCGTCAGGGTCTCATATACCATATAGTGTCCCATAGGATATACTGTTTTTTGTATTTCTCTAACGTCCTAGTGGATGCTGGGAACTCCGAAAGGACCATGGGGAATAGCGGGCTCCGAATGAGGCTGGGCACTCTAGAAAGATTTAGGACTACCTGGTGTGCACTGGCTCCTCCCACTATGATTCTCCTCCAAGCCTCCGTTAGATTTTGTGCCCGGCCGAGGTTGGATGCACACTAGGGGCTCTCCTGAGCTCTTAGAAGAAAGATAGTCTTAGGTTTATTATTTTCAGTGAGACCTGCTGGCAACAGGCTCACTGCAGCGAGGGACTAAGGGGAGAAGAAGCGAACTCGCCTGCTTGCAGCCGGATTGGGCTTCTTAGGCTACTGGACACCATTAGCTCCAGAGGGATCGACCGCAGGCCCAGCCTTGATGTTCGGTCCCGGAGCCGCGCCGCCGTCCCCCTTACAGAGCCAGAAGCAAGAAGATGGTCCGGAAAATCGGCGGCATGAAGACATCGGTCTTCACCAAGGTAGCGCACAGCACTGCAGCTGTGCGCCATTGCTCCTCTCACACTTCACACTCCGGTCACTGAGGGTGCAGGGCGCTGGGGGGGGGCGCCCTGAGGCAGCAATAAAAACACCTTGGCTGGCAAAAATACCTCAATATATAGCCCCAGGGGCTATATATGAGGTAAATACCCCCGCCAGATTCCATAAAAAAGCGGGAGAATAGGCCGCGGAAAAGGGGCGGAGCTATCTCCCTCAGCACACTGGGCGCCATTTTCCCTCACAGTTCCGTTGGAAGGAAGCTCCCTAGCCCTCCCCTGCAGACTACTCTACAGAAATGGGTAAAAAAGAGAGAGGGGGGCATTTAATTTGGCGCAGTATATAGTTATATTAAAAAGCAGCTATAAGGGACATAACTCAGTTAGTCCCTGCCTTATATAGCGCTCTGGTGTGTGCTGGCATACTCTCACTCTGTCCCCCCAAAGGGCTTTTGTGGGTCCTGTCCTCTATATAGAGCATTCCCTGTGTGTGTGGAGTGTGTCGGTACGGCTGTGTCGACATGTTTGATGAGGATAATGAGGTGGAGGCGGAGCAGATGCCTTTAGAAGGGATGTCACCCCCTGGGGGGCAGACACCTGAGTGGATGTGCTTATGGAAAGAAATGAGTGCACGTATAGACTCATTACATAAGAAATTTGACGACATGCCGACTGCGGGACAGCCGAGTTCTCAGCTCGTGCCTGTCCAGGTGTCTCAAAAGTCATCAGGGGCTCTGAAACGCCCGCTATCTCAGATGGCACAAGTAGATGTCGACACGGATACTGACACCAGTGTCGACGACGATGAGTCAAATTTAATGCCCATTAAGGCCATTCACTGCATGATTGAGGCAATGAAAGAGGTGTTAAATATCTCTGATTTACATCCAGGTACCACAAAAAAGGGTTTTATGTTTGGGGAGAAAAAACTACCTGTAGTTTTTCCCCCGTCAGATGAATTAAATGAAGTGTGTGAAGAAGCGTGGGCTTCCCCTGATAAGAAATTGGTAATTCCTAAGAAGGTACTAATGGCGTTCCCTTTCCCGCCAGAGGATAGGTTACGTTGGGAAACACCTCCTAGGGTGGATAAAGCGCTCACACGTTTGTCTAAAAAGGTGGCACTACCGTCTCAGGATACGGCCGCCCTTAAGGAACCTGCTGATAGAAAGCAGGAGGCGATCCTGAAGTCTGTATATACACACTCAGGCATTATACTTAGACCAGCTATTGCGTCAGCATGGATGTGCAGTGCTGCCGCTGCGTGGTCGGATAAACTGTCAGAAAATATTGACACACTAGACAGAGACACGTTTCTGCTAACAATTGACCATATCAAAGACTCAGTCTTATATATGAGAGATGCACAGAGGGAAGTCTGCCGGCTGGCATCTAAAATAAGTGCATTGTCCATCTCTGCTAGGAGATGCTTAGGGACTCGCCAGTGGACTGGAGATGCAGATTCCAAAAGGCACATGGAAGTTTTGCCTTATAAGGGGGAGGAATTATTTGGGGATGGTCTCTCCGACCTAGTTTCCACAGCAACGTTTGGGAAGTCAGCATTTTTACCCCATGTCCCCTCACAGCCCAAGAAGGCGCCATTTTATCAGGTTCAGTCCTTTCGGACCCAGAAAAACAAGCGGGGGAAAAGGAGGGTCTTTTCTCTCTAGAGGCAGAGGTAGGGGAAAAAGGCTGCAACAAACAGCAGGTTCCCAGGAGCAAAAGTCCTCCCCCGCTTCCTCTTCCAAGTCCGCCGCATGACGGTGGGGCTCCACAGGCGGAGCCAGGTACGGTGGGGGCCCGCCTCATGAATTTCAGCGATCAGTGGGCTCGCTCACAGGTGGATCCCTGGATCCTTCAAATAGTATCTCAGGGGTACAAGCTGGAATTCGAGGCGAATCCACCCCACCGGTTCCTAAAATCTGCCTTGCCGATTGCTCCCTCAGGCAGGGAGGCGGTGCTAGCTGCGATTCACAAGCTGTATTCCCAGCAGGTGATAATCAAGGTACCCCTACTTCAACAAGGCCGGGGTTACTATTCCACACTATTTGTGGTACCGAAACCGGACGGTTCGGTGAGACCCATTTTAAATTTGAAATCCTTGAACACATACATAAAAAAATCCAAGTTCAAGATGGAATCGCTCAGGGCGGTTATTGCAAGCCTGGAGGAGGGGGATTACATGGTATCCCTGGACATCAAGGATGCTTACCTGCATGTCCCCGTTTACCATCCTCACCAGGAGTACCTCAGATTTGTGGTACAGGATTGCCATTACCAATTCCAGACGCTGCCGTTTGGACTCTCCACGGCACCGAGGGTATTTACCAAGGTTATGGCGGAAATGATGATACTCCTTCGAAAAAAGGGAGTTTTAATTATCCCATACTTGGACGATCTCCTAATAAAGGCACGATCCAAGGAAAAGTTGTTAGTGGGAGTGGCACTATCTCAGGAAGTGCTGCGCCAGCACGGCTGGATTCTGAATATCCCAAAGTCACAGCTGGTCCCGACGACACGTCTAATGTTCCTGGGAATGATTCTGGACACAGTCCAGAAAAAAGTGTTTCTCCCGGAGGAGAAAGCCAGGGAGTTGTCTTCTCTAGTCAGAGACCTCCTAAAACCAAAACGGGTATCGGTGCATCACTGCACGCGGGTCCTGGGAAAGATGGTAGCTTCTTACGAAGCAATTCCATTCGGCAGATTCCATGCCAGGATTTTTCAGTGGGACCTGTTGGACCAGTGGTCCGGATCGCATCTTCAGATGCATCGCTTGATAACCCTGTCCCCAAGAACCAGGGTGTCTCTTCTGTGGTGGCTGCAGAGTGCTCATCTTTTGGAGGGCCGCAGATTCGGCATACAGGACTGGGTCCTGGTGACCACGGATGCCAGCCTACGAGGCTGGGGGGCAGTCACAAAGGGAAGAAACTTCCAAGGACTATGGTCAAGTCAGGAGACTTCCCTTCACATAAATATTCTGGAACTAAGGGCCATTTACAATGCCCTAAGTCAAGCAAAATCCCTGGTCCTACACCAGCCGGTGCTGATCCAGTCAGACAACATCACGGCAGTCGCCCATGTGAATCGACAGGGCGGCACAAGAAGCAGGATGGCAATGGCAGAAGCCACAAGGATTCTCCGATGGGCGGAAAATCATGTACTAGCACTGTCAGCAGTGTTCATCCCGGGAGTGGACAACTGGGAAGCAGACTTTCTCAGCAGGCACGACCTCCACCCGGGAGAGTGGGGACTTCATCCAGAAGTCTTCCAAATGATTGTAAATCAGTGGGGTCGTCCACAGGTGGACATGATGGCGTCCTGCCTAAACAAAAAACTAGAGAGGTATTGCGCCAGGTCAAGAGACCCTCAGGCGATAGCTGTGGACGCTCTAGTGACACCGTGGGTGTACCAGTCAGTTTGTGTTCCCTCCTCTACCTCTCATACCAAAGGTATTGAGAATAATAAGAAAGCGAGGTGTAAACACAATTCTCGTGGTTCCGGATTGGCCAAGAAGAGCGTGGTACCCGGAACTTCAAGAGATGATCTCAGAGGACCCGTGGTCTCTGCCGCTCAGACAAGACCTGCTACAGCAGGGGCCCTGTCTGTTCCAAGACTTACCGCGGCTGCGTTTGACGGCATGGCGGTTGAGCGCCGGATCCTGAAGGAAAAGGGCATTCCGGAGGAAGTCATTCCTACGCTTATTAAAGCTAGGAAGGAGGTTACAGCAAATCATTATCACCGCATATGGCGGAAGTATGTTGCATGGTGTGAGGCCGAAAAGGCCCCAACAGAGGAATTTCAACTAGGTCGTTTTCTGCATTTCCTGCAAGCAGGAGTGAATATGGGCCTAAAACTAGGCTCCATTAAAGTACAGATCTCGGCTCTGTCGATTTTCTTTCAAAAAGAACTAGCTTCAGTACCTGAAGTTCAGACATTTGTGAAAGGAGTGCTGCATATTCAGCCCCCATTTGTGCCTCCTGTGGCACCTTGGGATCTCAACGTGATGTTGAGTTTCTTAAAATCACATTGGTTTGAGCCACTAAAAACCGTGGATCTGAAATATCTCACGTGGAAAGTGGTCATGTTATTGGCTTTGGCTTCAGCCAGGCGTGTGTCAGAATTGGCGGCTTTATCATGTAAAAGCCCTTATCTGATTTTCCATATGGATAGGGCAGAATTGAGGACTCGTCCCCAATTTCTCCCAAAGGTGGTGTCAGCGTTTCACCTGAACCAGCCTATTGTGGTGCCTGCGGCTACTAGGGACTTGGAGGACTCCAAGTTGCTAGACGTTGTCAGGGCCCTGAAAATATATGTTTCCAGGACGGCTGGAGTCAGAAAATCTGACTCGCTGTTTATCCTGTATGCACCCAACAAGCTGGGTGCTCCTGCTTCTAAGCAGACTATTGCTCGCTGGATTTGTAGTACAATTCAGCTTGCTCATTCTGTGGCAGGCCTGCCACAGCCAAAATCTGTAAATGCCCATTCCACTAGGAAGGTGGGCTCATCTTAGGCGGCTGCCCGAGGGGTCTTGGCTTTACAACTTTGCCGAGCAGCTACTTGGTCAGGGGCAAACACGTTTGCAAAATTCTACAAATTTGATACCCTGGCTGAGGAGGACCTGGAGTTCTCTCATTCGGTGCTGCAGAGTCATCCGCACTCTCCCGCCCGTTTGGGAGCTTTGGTATAATCCCCATGGTCCTTTCGGAGTTCCCAGCATCCACTAGGACGTTAGAGAAAACAAGAATTTACTCACCGGTAATTCTATTTCTCGTAGTCCGTAGTGGATGCTGGGCGCCCATCCCAAGTGCGGTTTATCTGCAATACTTGTACATAGTTATTGTTAACTAAATCGGGTTATTGTTGAGCCATCTGTTGAGAGGCTCAGTTGTTTCATACTGTTAACTGGGATTCATATCACGAGTTGTACGGTGTGATTGGTGTGGCTGGTATGAGTCTTACCCGGGATTCAAAATCCTTCCTTATTGTGTACGCTCGTCCGGGCACAGTGTCCTAACTGAGGCTTGGAGGAGGGTCATAGTGGGAGGAGCCAGTGCACACCAGGTAGTCCTAAATCTTTCTAGAGTGCCCAGCCTCCTTCGGAGCCCGCTATTCCCCATGGTCCTTTCGGAGTTCCCAGCATCCACTACGGACTACGAGAAATAGAATTACCGGTGAGTAAATTCTTATTTTTTCACTGTGTGTTGCAGTCACCTCATACCACTTAAATCCTCTGTTTGTGCTCTGCAATTGCAGTCACATCTCTTAGGGTTTTTTTTGTCAGGTATTGTGTTTGTCTGGCTATATTGTACTGATAAGCCCTAAGGCTACATTCCCAATAATGTCTGCTGCACAGGGCGGGAAATCCGCAGACGCTCCTGCTTCATGCAGTGCTGGCGACACGGATTTACTTGAGGAAATGATTTCTACTGAGGGTCCAGGTACTGGGTGTTCTGCACCCTCTAGTCAGCCCGCAGCACCTGTGGCAGATCCACCTTGGGCTGCATTTTCAAATATGCTGACTACGCTTGTAACAAGACTTACACCCCCTGTGGGACCTCCTATGCCATTACAGCCACATATTGTCCCTGTAGTTAATCCACCATGGGCGGATACTCTGTAAACCCAGTTACAACAATTAAATCAGTCCTTGGTTAAACAAAAACCTAACCCTCGCCCTACTGGGGCCAAAGGGTCATCTAAGCGGGCCATTTCTTCCTCATAATCCACTAATATTTCGGATGATTCTTCTGATTCGGATGGGGAATATACTGATCCATCAGATGCTGATACCGCTGCTTCTGATGAAGGTTCTACAACACAGGTTGATGTTCCTGACCTAGTGGAGGCTATCAAGCTGATTCTTCAGACTGATGATGAGATTGACCCTCCTGATACGTCTAAGAAACCTGATAAGTTCAAACGTCAGAAGGTTACTAAATTAGTCTTACCACATTCTGACCATTTAATTGACATACGTCAGGTATCCTGGTCTTCTCCAGGAAAGGAATACTGCGTCTAGTCACTCCAGAGTGGCCCAGACTGCATAGGTTCTCAGACCTGCAGGGTCTATCGATCGAGCGTCCTCTTCTACTTCCTCAACGCCCAGACCTCCTCGTTCAGGGCCCTTGTATTTACCAGGACCTGGCAATACTGGCTTTGACGGCGGGGCTCTTGAAGCTTCACTTCTGAGGGCCAAAGGATTTTCTGAAGCTGTTTTTCAAACTATGTTGAAGGCCCGCAAACCGGTTTCTGCACAGATTTATTATAGGGTCTGGAATTCTTACCTCACCTGGTGTGCTGCTAAGAATTATGATGCATACAAGTTTAGTACTTCCAGACTTTTGGCTTTTTTTGCAACAAGGCTTGGATTTAGGACTTCTCCTGGCCTCCCTCAAGGTTCACATTTCTGCCTTGTCTGTGTGGTTCCAGCAAAAAATTATATCTATTCCTGACGTTCATACATTCACTCAGGGCGGACTATGGATTCAGACTCCCTATGTCCCTCCTGTAGCTTCATGGGATCTGTCTGTTGTTCTTAATGCCCTTTAAGATTCTCAGTTTGTACCTCTTGAGTCTGTAGACCTTAAATACCTTTACGCTTAAGGTCCTTTTTCTGTTGGCTATTGCCTCTGCTAGGAGGGTGTCAGACTTAGGCGCTTTGTCCTGTTGTCCACCCTTTCTGATTTTTCACCGTGACCGGGCAGTTCTTAGAACTCGCCCTGGTTATCTACCTTAACCAAGAGATTGTGGTTCCGGCCTTTATCTCTCCTGGTTTGTCCTCCAAAGAGCTGTCTATGGATGTGGTATGGGCTCTCAGTATATATGTAGAAAGGACTGCCTCTATCAGGTAGTCGGATTCTCTTTTTGTACTTTTTGGTTTTCACAAACGTGGCTGGCCTGCGAATAAGCAGACCTTGGCCAGATGGATTAGAATGGTAATTGCACAAGCTTATGTGCAGGCTGGACTCCCAGTTCCTGCTGCTATCAAGGCCCATTCTACTCGGTCTGTTGGACCGTCTTTGGCAGCCCACCGTGGTGCGTCCGCTGAACAATTGTACAAGGCGGCTATGTGGTCCTCCGTGAACACGTTCATCAGGTTCTATGCCTTTGATACTTTCGCCACCCAGGATGCTTCCTTTGGACGCCGGGTTCTTGTGCCCGCTACAGTGCGTCCCGTCCCATGAGGAACTGCTTTGTGACATCCCCGATGTTATTCCCTGTGGAATACCAGTGTACCCACTACAGAAAAGGAGATTTATTGTTAAATCTCTTTCTGTGAGGTACACTGGTTTCCACAGGGCGCCCACCCTGACGCACTTAGCTTCTTTGGGTTTGTATGGCATTATCCGCTAGTCCCTTCTCCTGTCGTTAGAATGTGGGTCTATGTGACTAACATCTACCATCTCTCTTACCTGCTACTGCATTGGACTGTTAACAAAACTGAGCTCCAGTGCCTGGAGGCGGGGCTATAGAGGAGGCGGTGCAGTGCGTCCTGGGAACAGTCAAAGCTGTAGCCTGTTGGTGCCTCGGATCAAGATCCAATTCTACACCCCGATGTTATTCCCTGTGGAAACCAGTGTACCTCGCAGAAAGAGATTTAACAATGGTAAGTTTTACCATAAATCTCCTTATACTTGTTCCCTACTTCAGAAGTAGGTGACACAAAAGGGCTGATATAAAGTTACCCCAAAAAGCAAGTACACTTATACCCCTTTCACATCGCACAAATAACCCGGTATCGACACGGTATATTGCCGTGTCGAAACGGGTCAGTGTGCGATGTGAAAGCGCCTTTCCCGAATTAGCGGGTCGCCTGACCCGGTAATTCAACCCGGTTAAAAAGAAGGGTTATTACCGGGTTGAATACAGTGTCAGGTGCAGTGTGAATGGGAGCTGTTCCGATGCGACACGGCTCCCATTCACAGCATAGGGAGAGGCGGCGCAGGAGATGAGCTCATCTCCCAGCGCCGCCTCCACCCCCGCCCCTGCTGCTGCTGCGCCCCCTGCTGCTATGGCAACCGACCCGGTATATTGCCGGGTCGGAAAGCCAGCAGAGGAGAGCAAATGCCGGATCCCACCAGGTAAGGACACGTTTCTCTTACCGGGTAGGATCCGGCATTTGCGATCTGAAAGCAGCATTTGTGTTCTTTAAAAAGCTGCAGTTGCATGTATAATCAAAACTGGAACTGTCATAAGGTACGTTCAGTTCTGATCCAAGTAGCATCTGCACTCACTTTACACAAGGTATATGTCACATACACTCACACCTTTATTTTTTAAACCTATCTTTTTTTGTTTGCAAAATCTGAATTTCATATTGGTCATTAAACTTCAGAAACCTCCAAAACAACGCACTGTCTTGCGTAAAAGAAATAACCTAAACATTTGCAAAACACTCACACAGAAATAATACGATTTTATCAGGCGTATATGCCGCTGTATGTGTCTGTAATTGCGCCAACGCTTTTTTACTGTACTCTGTTTATGTTGGAATGCTTCTTATAACCCCTGTCGGGGGCAAGTACCAGAGTCCAGTAAATCTACATAAGCGTGCTCCTACTTTACTGGGTAAGCGCTGAGCGATTTTGCTACTGGTCTAGTCCTCTGCATCAGGCTGAATGTGTTCTGCACATAAAGCAGACTGCAGCAACTAATAAAGGAAAGTGGTTATAAAGTATATTAAAGTTCTTACCCCTAAATTCCAATCCAATAGTTTATGCTTTCCGTGTAACCTCAGTCCTCCCACATATGGTTTTGTTTGTGGGCTTCTATGAAGGTCCTTGAATGATTATTACCATATGAGAACATCATTTTTTTGTTTTGTTATTTCTTTATTAAAGGCCCCATGGTGTAAATGACAGTGAGGGCTTAGTAATTGGCCTGTGACTCAGTGTTTTTGGCATGTGCTAATCTTTTCGTGTTACAGTATATCAGCACGTAGGAGCTCCCTGTGCCACCTACAGTAAGTGTAGAAGGTGTTGTCATCATTAGTAAACGTTTGAGTTAAGTTAGACAAATTCCACCCACAGTTACCCGATACCCACTCCATAGATCCTCGTTAACACTTTCTCAGCTGCACAGAAAATCATGGAAACGGATACGCTGCTTTAGAAATATGGGAATTGCATTAAAGCTCACTTGCATTTATTTGTGTGTATGTGGATTTTGCCGCTTAGTCAGCCAAGATTGCAGGTTGACCTGAGAACTTAATTTAGACATACCTATATTGCATGCATATGCCTATATTTAAACATTGCAAATAAACAAGGCCACTTCGTTGGCTTGTGTTTAATTACTATGGAATGGCAGTTCCTAACGTAACTTCTGCTATGCCGTTGCTGTGGAGCGCTGTGTGTCTTCATTTTTGTTTTGTGTGTGTGATTGCCTGTATCTTAAAATTAAACAACCATAAATGTCAGCATTTTATCTCCTTACTACAAAACAATTTCTTGATAACCCAAAACGTAGGAGTGTGATTAAATTGTTTATTGGCCGCCTGTCAGAGCAATTGTTGCTCGAATTTGAGTCGCCCGTTTCTGTTGACACAGTGAAAAGCACCAGGGTTAGCTGCTCAAAGCGGCTAAATCCATCTAAAATCCTGTTTAGGGTACCCAGACTCCAGTTTGGGTGGCCAAACCACAGACTTTTTGCACATTTCTTCTGACCACCTCAGAAGGCAGCGAGAAGAATTGTCTCCCACAGCTAATGGGTGCCCAATCAATTGAATTGCTCCGTCGGACACCCTTTAGTTTAGTCTAATAAACAATTGAATTTTCCCCTTAGAGCTGAGTCATAAGATCATCGCTTAAACATAAAGCGTAAACCTACTCAAAGGCAAACTATGGAATATTAATATGTTTGATGGGCAGTAAACATCAACTCACTATAAACTAGCATCCTATACCATGCCAGGACACTAGCAATATGTAAAAAGCTAGAAGTGGATGTAAGAATCAAATGAGATCAATAGAAAAAAACATAAGATACATCCTCACATATAACTGTTTAGCTTTGCCTGGCACTGACTACCTACAGATATGCGGAACTGCTATTGGAAGTAACAAGGAGCCTGTGAATTTTATTTTGGCTTGCTCCTTGCGTATAGAACGAATGGGTATTCACGGTAAAAAGATGCAAAATTACCGTGATTCGCGGTAATTTCACCAAATGCCTATTCAATTGTCTGTGAAAATGTTTTTGCAGTAATTTTGGCGCAAATTCTAAATCCCCAACTCTAAAGGGCCCCATACACTAGAACGATCGTGCCCGATTTTCATCCGATTTTGACCTTTCAGGTCGATAAATCAGATGGAAAGTGGCAAATCGGATGTGTTTTACATCAGATACGATCTAATGTGCGGTCCCGTGAGCATCGGATCGGAGCCCCTAGGTCGTTAGCGCTGCACTCGTGATATGTCGGTTCCCGCAGGCATGGCTGGGATCGCATAAGATACATCATATGCAAAAGGACCGCATACGATGTATCCTATGCGATCCTGCCACCCGGGAGGCTGCTGGGTGGTTCAAGGGAAATCGTATGCGACATGAGGATCCGACATGTCGCTGTAGTGTATGGGGCCCTTAAGCAGGTGATAAACTTGGGGAAAATCTCTATTTTCAGTGAAAAATATCAGGATTTGCTTTTGAACCCCTGGGACAACCCCCTAAAGAACTAATTAGGCACTTAGAAGGTTTTAATTATTCATAATTGGCTAATGATGACATGTCATTTTTGGGGTGAAAAAGTGCAAAACGATGGAAATTGGGGTGCAAGGTATGGGGCAGGTATATTGGGATGCTTTGAGTGGGACAAGTGTTTTTAGACTTGCAGATGGGAGTAATCTATCTGTTTCCACTTTTTTTTTTTAGTCCATTAAAATGACCCAAATATAGACTTATACCCAATTTTATGGACCCCAAGTTTAATTTTAACACTTATTTTGCTGGGAAAAAAAAATTCTATAATTTTTTTACATTTAAAAAAAATATATGCATATAACCGCCATTTGACCCAAATTTAAGTGCCAGAAATACTTTTATTATAACCAATAATAAACTTTTATACTGTTATCCAATGTTAGTATAGCTTTTTTGGGGGGGTATGGACAGATTTACCCATTTTTCACTTTCTGCACCTTTTTTTTTGCTGCAATCCCGTTTTCGCTAATTTGCATATGGGCGAATCGCGGGAGCGCGCATATCCACGAAAACTGACTTTTCACCGGGAAAATGGCAAAAATGGCAATCACGGTAAATTGACGCCATTTCGGCGCTAATTGAATACCCCATCTCACAAGCCAGATACGCAAACCTCGCGTGGTTATGGTTTCATTATCTATCCTGTGTGAAACATTTTTTAGGATTTTAGATTTTTAATTATTTAAAATAAATAAATAAATGAATTGTGGCCCCTTAATACTATACTTGTCCCCAGTGTGACTCGGCCGCAGTCTCCTTTGAGAGGAGGGGTGGCTGTGTCCTGATTTAGAAGGTCTATACGTTGGATGATATGTAAGAAGATTTTTTAGCGCGACTGTTTCATTGCTTTCTCTTCAGCTGGTCAAGTTAGCCACAAAGGAGGCTGCAAATGTTCTTTCCACAGTATTATTTCATAATACAGTAGTCCCTTTTATGCAGAAATATGTTAGTGTTTTGGGTTCTCGTCCCAGCTTCATCAGGACAGGTAGCACCCCCAAAGGATTTAGCGATGTGAATTGTTTTTTTCATTATCTGTTAATAAAAAAAGCCGATCAGATAAATTAAAATATATTTATTTATTTTCCTGGGTAATACCTTGTTCATGTAAACACATTAAAATATTTCAGCCATTATTTTTTTATTATTATTGGCTGTATTGTTTTAGCGTTGTGACATGCCACTATAAAAGAGATTTGTTTTTCTTTTCTCTATTCCAGTCTCTGATGCTCATAAGCTGTGTGGCCCTCTCATGTCTGGCTCTAGACCTCCTGTTCCTGCTCTTTTATTCCTTCTGGTTCTGCTGCCGCCATCGGAAGACTGAGGAGAACACGAATGCCGATTGTTGCTGTACGGCGTGGTGTGTTATCATTGCAACCCTCGTCTGCAGGTGAGAACCAAATTGGAAGGACTTTACTTGGTGCAAAAATTTACTGAAACACTGAATTATTAATGTGAATATAAAAACAAAAAAAAACTGAAACAAATTAATGCAGATAAGTGGCTGGATAGCAAATAAATTAATCTGCTTGTGCTCCATACGTGTATAGCATATGCAGAAACACTGATTCTGGTGCTGGGATTGTGTACCGGCGCCGGCATTCCTGAGCAGTGTTGGGATTCCAGCGTTGGTATTTCGACTGGATACCGAAACACTGGTGCATCTTCCTTGTAATGAGCCGCACCGACAAGCACTTCTCAGGAAGTAGGAAGCTGCATATCATTATGATTTCATAAAAAAATGTATTTTATTTTGTAAAATATATTAGTGTAACATTGTATATTTGTTTTTACTTTGCTGTTACTAAATGTGTAAGTAAAATCTTGCTTGAAAACGAGCCATGAATTTTCCGTGAGAACTGTGGCTGCGGACCAGATGAAGAACATGCTGAAGTAATTATAGGACAGCCCCATCCTGTGCCTTATGGCTGCCCTCGGAACATGGTTATGACAAGGCTTTTAATCACACAAAGGTTCCTGGTAGCAGCAACAGATAATATAGATTATTATTATTATTTCTCTGACGTCCTAGTGGATGCTGGGAACTCCGTAAGGACCATGGGGAATAGCGGGCTCCGAAGGAGGCTGGGCACTCTATAAAGATTTATGACTACCTGGTGTGCACTGGCTCCTCCCACTATGACCCTCCTCCAAGCCTCAGTTAGATTTTGTGCCCGGCCGAGGTTGGATGCACACTAGGGGCTCTCCTGAGCCCTTAGAAAGAAAGTATAGATTTAGGTTTTTTATTTTCAGTGAGACCTGCTGGCAACAGGCTCACTGCAGCGAGGGACTAAGGGGAGAAGAAGCGAACTCGCCTGCTTGCAGCCGGATTGGGCTTCTTAGGCTACTGGACACCATTAGCTCCAGAGGGATCGACCGCAGGCCCAGTCCTTGGTGTTCGGTACCGGAGCCGCGCCGCCGTCCCCCTTACAGAGCCAGAAGCAAGAAGAGGTCCGGAAAATCGGCGGCAGAAGACATCAGTCTTCACCAAGGTAGCGCACAGCACTGCAGCTGTGCGCCATTGCTCCTCATGCACACTTCACACTCCGGTCACTGAGGGTGCAGGGCGCTGGGGGGGGGGGGCGCCCTGAGAAGCAATAATAACACCTTGGCTGGCAAAAATACCACAATATATAGCCCCAGAGGCTATATATGTGGAAAATACCCCTGCCAGAATATAGGAAAAAGCGGGAGAATAGTCCGCGGAAAAGGGGCGGAGCTATCTCCCTCAACACACTGGCGCCATTTCTCCTTCACAGATCCGCTGGAAGGAAGCTCCCTGGCTCTCCCCTGCAGTCTACACTACAGAAAAGGGTAAAAAAAAAGAAAGGGGGGGCACTAAATTTAGGCGCAGTATAAATTATATAGAAAAAGCAGCTATAGGGGACATAACTCAGTTAGTCCCTGCATTATATAGCGCTCTGGTGTGTGCTGGCATACTCTCACTCTGTCCCCCCAAAGGGCTTTTGTAGGTCCTGTCCTCAGTTGGAGCATTCCTTGTGTGTGTGCGGTGTGTCGGTACGGCTGTGTCGACATGTTTGATGAGGATAATGATGTGGAGACGGAGCAGATGCTTTTAGAAGGGATGTCACCCCCTGCGGGGCAGACACCTGAGTGGTTGAGCTTATGGAAAGAAATGAATGCACGTATAGACTCCTTACATAAGAAATTTGACGACATGCCAAATGTGGGACAGCCGACTTCTCAGCTCGCGCCTGTCCAGGCGTCGCACAGGTCATCAGGGGCTCTAAAACGCCCGCTACCTCAGACCGCAGACCCAGATGTCGACACTGATACTGACACCAGTGTCGACGACGATGAGTCTAACCTGATGCCCATTAAGGCCATTCACTGCATGATTGAGGCAATGAAAGAGGTGTTACACATTTCTGATATAAATACAGGTACCACTAAAAAGGGTATTATGTTTGGGGAGAAAAAACTACCCGTAGTTTTTCCCCCATCAGATGAATTAAATGAAGTGTGTGAAGAAGCGTGGGCTTTCCCTGATAAAAAATTGGTAATTCCTAAGAAGGTACTAATGGCGTTCCCTTTCCCGCCAGAGGATAGGTCACGTTGGGAAACACCTCCTAGGGTGGATAAAGCGCTCACACGTTTGTCTAAAAAGGTGGCACTACCGTCTCCGGATACGGCCGCCCTCAAGGAACCTGCTGATAGAAAGCAGGAGGCGATCCTGAAGTCTGTATATACACACTCAGGCATTATACTTAGGCCAGCTATTGCTTCAGCTTGGATGTGCAGTGCTGCCGCTGCGTGGTCAGATAAACTGTCAGAAAATATTGACACATTAGACAGAGACACGATCCTGTTAACTATAGACCATATAAAAGACTCAGTCTTATATATGAGAGATGCACAGAGGGAAATCTGCCGACTGGCATCTAAAGTAAGTGCATTGTCCATTTCTGCTAGGAGAGGCTTATGGACTCGCCAGTGGACAGGAGATGCAGATTCTAAAAGGCACATGGAAGTGTTGCCATATAAGGGTGAGGAATTATTTGGGGATGGTCTCTCGGACCTAGTTTCCACAGCAACGTCTGGGAAGTCAGCATTTTTACCCCATGTCCCCTCACAGCCTAAGAAGGCGCCGTTTCATCAGGTTCAGTCCTTTCGGACCCAGAAAAACAGGCGTGGAAAAGGCGGGTCTTTTCTGTCCAGAGGCAGAGGTAGGGGAAAAAGGCTGCAACAAACAGCAGGTTCCCAGGAGCAAAAGTCCTCCCCCGCTTCTTCTGCCAAGTCCGCCGCATGACGGTGGGGCTCCACAGGCGGAGCCAGGTACGGTGGGGGGCCGCCTCAAGAATTTCAGCGATCAGTGGGCTCGCTCACAGGTGGATCCCTGGATCCTTCAAATAGTATCTCAGGGGTACAAACTGGAATTCGAGGCGTCTCCACCCCACCGGTTCCTAAAATCTGCCTTGCCGATTGCTCCCTCAGACAGGGAGGCGGTGCTAGCGGCAATTCACAAGCTGTATTCCCAGCAGGTGATAATCAAGGTACCCCTACTTCAACAAGGCCGGGGTTACTATTCCACACTATTTGTGGTACCAAAACCGGACGGTTCGGTGAGACCCATTTTAAATTTGAAATCCTTGAACACATACATAAAAAAATTCAAGTTCAAGATGGAATCGCTCAGGGCGGTTATTGCGAGCCTGGACGAGGGGGTTTACATGGTATCCCTGGACATCAAGGATGCTTACTTGCATGTCCCCATTTACCATCCTCACCAGGAGTACCTCAGATTTGTGGTACAGGATTGCCATTACCAATTCCAGACGCTGCCGTTTGGACTGTCCACGGCACCGAGGGTATTTACCAAGGTTATGGCGGAAATGATGATACTCCTTCGAAAAAAGGGAGTTTTAATTATCCCGTACTTGGACGATCTCCTAATAAAAGCGAGGTCCAAGGAACAGTTGTTGGTGGGAGTAGCACTATCTCAGGAGGTGCTGCACCAGCACGGCTGGATTCTGAATATCCCGAAGTCACAGCTGGTTCCGACGACACGGCTACTGTTCCTGGGTATGATTCTGGATACAGTCCAGAAAAAAGTGTTTCTCCCGGAGGAGAAAGCCAGGGAGTTGTCATCTCTAGTCAGAGACCTCCTGAAACCAAAACAGGTATCAGTGCATCGCTGCACGCGGGTCCTGGGAAAGATGGTGGCTTCTTACGAAGCAATTCCCTTCGGCAGGTTCCATGCCAGAATCTTTCAGTGGGACCTGTTGGACCAGTGGTCCGGATCGCATCTTCAGATGCATCGCTTAATAACCCTGTCTCCAAGAACCAGGGTGTCTCTACTGTGGTGGCTGCAGAGTGCCCATCTTCTAGAGGGCCGCAGGTTCGGCATACAGGACTGGGTCCTGGTGACTACGGATGCCAGCCTTCGAGGCTGGGGGGCAGTCACACAGGGAAGAAACTTCCAAGGACTATGGTCGAGTCAGGAGACTTCCCTTCACATAAATATTCTGGAACTAAGGGCCATCTACAATGCCCTAAGTCAAGCAAAATCCCTGCTCCTACACCAGCCGGTGCTGATCCAGTCAGACAACATCACGGCAGTCGCCCATGTAAATCGACAGGGAGGCACAAGAAGCAGGATGGCGATGGCAGAAGCCACAATAATTCTCCGATGGGCGGAGAATCATGTACTAGCACTGTCAGCAGTGTTCATTCCGGGAGTGGACAACTGGGAAGCAGACTTCCTCAGCAGACACGACCTCCACCCGGGAGAGTGGGGACTTCATCCAGAAGTCTTCCAGATGCTGGTAAACCGTTGGGAAAAACCACAGGTGGACATGATGGCGTCCCGCCTCAACAAAAAGTTAAAAAGATATTGCGCCAGGTCAAGGGACCCTCAGGCGATAGTTGTGGACGCTCTAGTGACACCGTGGGTGTACCAGTCGGTTTATGTGTTCCCTCCTCTGCCTCTCATACCAAAGGTATTGAGAATAATAAGAAAGCGAGGAGTAAACGCAATTCTCGTGGTTCCGGATTGGCCAAGACGAGCTTGGTACCCGGAACTTCAAGAGATGCTCTCTGAGGACCCGTGGCCTCTACCGCTCAGACAGGACCTGCTACAACAGGAGCCCTGTCTGTTCCAAGACTTACCGCGGCTGCGTTTGACGGCATGGCGGTTGAACACCGGATCCTAAAGGAAAAGGGTATTCCGGAAGAAGTCATTCCTACGCTTATTAAGGCCAGGAAAGATGTTACGGCAAAGCATTATCACCGCATATGGCGGAAATATGTTGCATGGTGCGAGGCCAAAAAGGCCCCAACAGAGGAATTTAAACTAGGTCGATTTCTGCATTTCCTGCAAGCAGGAGTGAATATGGGCCTAAAACTAGGCTCCATTAAAGTACAGATCTCGGCTCTGTCGATTTTCTTTCAAAAAGAACTAGCTTCAGTACCTGAAGTTCAGACATTTGTGAAAGGAGTGCTGCATATTCAGCCCCCGTTTGTGCCTCCTGTGGCACCTTGGGATCTCAACGTGGTGTTGAGTTTCTTAAAATCACATTGGTTTGAGCCACTAAAAACCGTGGATCTGAAATATCTCACGTGGAAAGTGGTCATGTTATTAGCCTTGGCTTCAGCCAGGCGAGTGTCAGAATTGGCGGCTTTATCATGTAAAAGCCCTTATCTGATTTTCCATATGGATAGGGCAGAATTGAGGACTCGTCCCCAATTTCTCCCTAAGGTGGTGTCAGCGTTTCACCTGAACCAGCCTATTGTGGTGCCTGCGGCTACTAGGGATTTGGAGGACTCCAAGTTGCTAGACGTTGTCAGGGCCCTGAAAATATGTTTCCAGGACGGCTGGAGTCAGAAAATCTGACTCGCTGTTTATCCTGTATGCACCCAACAAGCTGGGTGCTCCTGCTTCTAAGCAGTCTATTGCTCGCTGGATTTGTAGTACAATTCAGCTTGCACATTCTGTGGCAGGCCTGCCACAGCCAAAATCTGTAAATGCCCATTCCACAAGGAAGGTGGGCTCATCTTGGGCGGCTGCCCGAGGGGTCTCGGCTTTACAACTTTGCCGAGCAGCTACTTGGTCAGGGGCAAACACGTTTGCAAAATTCTGCAAGTTTGATGCCCTGGCTGAGGAGGACCTGGAGTTCTCTCATTCGGTGCTGCAGAGTCGTCCGCACTCTCCCGCCCGTTTGGGAGCTTTGGTATAATCCCCATGGTCCTTACGGAGTTCCCAGCATCCACTAGGACGTCAGAGAAAATAAGAATTTACTCACCGGTAATTCTATTTCTCGTAGTCCGTAGTGGATGCTGGGCGCCCATCCCAAGTGCGGATTGTCTGCAATACTTGTAAATAGTTATTGTTAACTAAAGGGTTATTGTTGAGCCATCTGTTGAAAGGCTCAGTTGTTTTCATACTGTCAAACTGGATATAGTATCACGAGTTGTACGGTGTGATTGGTGTGGCTTGTAAGAGTCTTACCCGGGATTCTAAATCCTTCCTTATTATGTCAGCTCGTCCGGGCACAGTGTCCTAACTGAGGCTTGGAGGAGGGTCATAGTGGGAGGAGCCAGTGCACACCAGGTAGTCATAAATCTTTCTAGAGTGCCCAGCCTCCTTCGGAGCCCGCTATTCCTCATGGTCCTTACGGAGTTCCCAGCATCCACTACGGACTACGAGAAATAGAATTACCGGTGAGTAAATTCTTATTTTTTTAACCCGTGCTCTGTTTATGATAAACATTCATTGATGGAAATTGGTCCCATGTTTGAAGGACCAGCAAGCCTAAAATACAGTTAGGCGCGGAAGCCGCCGCAACAGTACCGGTGATTTGTGAACCTTCATTGTAGAAGGCAGATTCTGCTTGCAGCCTGTGGAGCTGAAAAATAGAGTTGGCCTACTGTAATGCGCTGAAAAACGCTACTTGAATCTGCTGTTGGGGTCAAGTGCATCTGCACAATGATCATACAATGCATGAGCCAAATCTTGAAGATCGATTAGGGACTATGGCAAAGACTAATGGTAAGAAAAATTGCTATATAGGGTATTTAAAACCAATTATTTAATACATGTTAATGTAATAAACATTTTTTTTTAATATATATATATATATATATATATATATATATATATATATATATATATATATATATATATATATATAGAGAGAGAGAGAGAGATACAGTATATATTATTAATAGTGGAGTATGCAGTAAAGCAAATGCATCGCTACATACTGTAGGTTACTGCACAGATTTGGAATTTAGGTGTCAAGGTCACCTTTACAGTAGTCCTAGAAATGTGTATTTACACGTTTCATTCCTATCATGGACTGACTTCCTCAGTAAGACTTTAAGGGGGATATGTACTAAGCTGTGATAAAAGTGTAGAAGTGAGCCAGTGGGGAAGCTGCCCATGGCAACCAATCAGCTGCTCTGTATATGTTTATAGTATGCAAATTATAAATGTTACGTAAATGCTGATTGGTTGCCATGGGCAACTTCTCCACTGACTCACTTTTCCCCTTTTATCACTGCTTAGTACATGTCCCCCTTACTCCGTTATGACACGTACATATGAAGGGGGAAATTCTATTAGCAACCGTACTTTACCACTGCTAATAGGTTCACCGGGGGCTATCCTGTTATCCCTGATGCTGGCGTACTTGTCCCTCGATACCGGTACTTATCGAGTATTATGCTTCACGTGCCTAAGGCATGAGAAACATAATCCCCAAGAAGCAGCTGTTGAAGCCGCGATAACATGGGATCCGGGACCTTATCCCATGTGTTTTTTAGTATGATCACGGGTCCATTTTTGGGCATTAAAAACAGCCTCTGATTGGATACCACAATGATGACCATTGAACATAATTTGTTATATCAGCCAAATTTTAGCGTCTGAAAAATGCATTGGGGCTAATTTTTGATCCCCCCCCATAGTTTATTCAAATTGTCCATATACAGTTACTATTTGCACTTCTTTATATCTCATGCATGTCACCAAGGTTGTGCCTGTAGTGGGGAAAATAGAGGCAGATACAGTATTTTGTATTTTCTACGAGTACATGGTAATTGGTTGGATGGAGCCCCTTATGCTCAAATCTCAGGATCTAGGTAACCAAATGAAAAAGAAAAAGCCTAAAACAGTCACTGCTGACATCTGATTTTCTCAGTATCCTCTCTGCTTATGGTGATGGTGGCAAGTCCTGCTAACCCATAGATGGTGTCATTGTTTTTTCCATGACGCTTAAGTAGCAGAATAGTAGACTATCCAGTATTAAAAATTAAACATTGTACATATGTAATAGCCCATATTTCTATTCTGCACTGACTCTCTTCTTTCTCAAACGTTGGGTGTAGCCTGCAGGTCTCTCTCTGATGTATAAGGACCTGCCTCCATGGGGGGTGCTGCCCACAAGAGGCCGTTCCCTCTGCTCAGAATAGAATATTTCCTCAGATACGGAAGGGTGAGCAAGTAATTAGACAGCCAAATTAATTAATACTTCTCCCAAGATGTTGCTAAGAATGGAATGTCTGTGTTGGATAACTGTAAGTTAATATTATCTTGCTGCTTCTATTCTTCATATGGAAGTCTCAAAGATTTATCAGTGACAGGATTTTATCCGCTTTATCTTCACTTGCTAAAGACCATAATATACATTTTCATCATTGTTCTATGCGATGCTCAGCTTGAATGGCCTGTAGATTAAATGCAGGTGTGACGCTTTAAATCCTGATGTGCTTCCAAAGTTTTAATGACCCGGAGCACTTATAGAGTTGTTACTCGCTCTGCTTGGAAGACTCGCGTACGCAAAACAGCATTTTATTTTTGCAGCACCCTTAGGAAGTACGAGAAAAATGAGCAAATATTTCCACCTACAAATCACACAGAAATTTAGTTAAATCGTATTATTTATTTCCATTCACAAGACATTCATTTGTAACCTAGGGGAAGATGAATCAAGGATTGTAAGCTGCTTTCTCTTTTGTGCTGATGGTTCCTGGTCAGTGGATTGGCTGCGTTATCTGTCATGTGACTGGTTCCTGGTCAGTAGATTGGCTGCTTTCTCTGTCATGCTGCTGGTTCCTGGTCAGTGGATAGGCTGCTTTCTCAGCTTTCTCATTATGTCTCTGGTTCCTGGTCAGTAGATTGGCTGCTTTCTCTGTTATGCTGCTGGTTCCTGGTCAGTGGATAGGCTGCTTTCTCATTATGTCTCTGGTTCCTGGTCAGTGGATTGGCTGCTTTCTCTGTCATGCTGCTGGTTCCTGGTCAGTGGATTGGCTACTTTCTCATTATGTCTCTGGTTCCTGGTCAGTGGGTAGGCTGCTTTCTCTGCCACGTCACTGGATCCTGGTCGGTTGATAGGCTGCTTTCTCATTATGTCTCTGATTCCTGGTCAGTGATTAGGCTGCTTTCTCTCTCATGCTGCTGGTTCCTGGTTAGTGGATTGGCTGCTTTCTCTGTGTATACCACTTACAATAGCAATGCCAATCTTGTGGTGGCCCTACCAATAAAATTGACAACCCCCGTTTCCCCGCTCGCGGCTGCCACTACTGCTGTGCTCCATAGCTTGTTTGCCGTAACCTGCAGTGTATTACGCCATGTCTATGACGCTGCTGGGAGCTGACCAGTTCGTTGCAATATTTGTGGCAGTGTGGGTATCCCTCTGTGACAGCCCCCCGCTCCCCACTATTATCCGGCCCTGTCCAATACAGATTTCCAGGAGGCTGAAAGCAGCGTGTGGTACACATTCACAGTGACTGCTCTCTGTTCGGTGATGAATCATGTGACTGGTCTGGTCCACGGATGGTCACATCTGCTTTTTTACCTGCTGAATCTGTAAATATGGCTAAAACATGTACATGCTCTATGAAAGATATTTTTATTATTAAAAGTACTTCCTTGTCATTTGTCAGTGACCAGTTTAAAAGTTAGTTTTCAATGATAACATGAAAGTTGATTCCAGTTTTTCTTGCTCATTTCTAGAGAGTCTGTTGCTCCATTGATGAATACGGATAGCCTCATATTTTTCATTAGGACTTGGTCACGAAATCTTAGATTCACTGCTTCTCATATCTGCATTTATCTTAGACGCCAGTTTTTAATCGATCCTGAAAATTCACTTATACTTGTTTTTCTTTTCACTTTGCTATTACTGTGACTTTCCATTACTCAGTGGCTTTCTGTGCTGTATAAATCTTTAGAGGAACATTGCCAGCGTAAGAGCACTATTGCAGTTTTCCATAGAACAGCGAGAGTGGAGAGAGGTTGATCATCTGTCTTTGACAGCATGTAGTTAAGGATTCTACATTAAGAGGTCTCTGACAAAAGTTTGTGACTGTCTGGAAGAAGAATGATTCAACACTCCCAGAATATGCAGAGTCCTGACGGAGAATGCTTTTGTCCCAGAGAGCACTTACCTGCTGCAAGGTGTGCCAGGGACATGATATAGTTATTGAAGTAGGTGGTGCATGATGCCATACCTGTTGAAAAGGAGTACACTACTTTGCAGACTTCAATATCCATGTTCTTCAGGGAGGCTTCATGCTCTATCCTAAGATGGCCACAGAGAATCTCCACTGAACATGTGCGGGAGCCATGTTGTCTTGAGACTCTGTACTGTGACATGGTGGGATATGGTCTCCCGCTTAGCACCTATGACGGACCTGTTTAGTACCTGCATATTAATCTGTTCCAGCAACCCACCACCTCTACTGGTTTGCAGTATACCCTCACCTGCTGGTGAGCTATATGAATCCTTGCTCCACTCAAGCTGAGCTCCATCACCAGTATACATGTAAGCATGAGTACAGCTGTACCTACTATCTGTCTATAATCCAACACCACTGGTTAAGTAATTGGGATGTTCTTTAATTTGTTTCCAAGGGGCAGATTTATTAAGCTCGGTGAAGTGATAAAGGGGGAAGGTGATAAAGCACCAGCCAATCAGATCCTAACTGCCATGTCACTGGCTGGGTTTGAAAAATGACAGTTAGGAGCCGATTGGCTGGTCCTTTATCACCTTCCACTTTATCACTTCACCGAGCTTAATAAATCTGCCCCCAAGTCTATAGAAGACCATACCTTCCCCTTGGAGAACCAACATTACCAATTTTCTTTGTGCAACCATTAGTGATATGTCCCCCCCCCCCCCCCCCCAACAAATAATAATATTAATAATAGAACTCTTACTAGTGCTGGCCAATGTACTCGCAGAACCACTGTTAATCTCCCTGGAAAATGTTACCTCCCTCCAGTCAGTTACAGGTTTTCTTTTGGGGGTTTTTGTGCCTGCAGTTTCCCCTTATAGTGAAGACAGGTTTTTTTCCTGCTGATATCAGAAATCGCTCTCATCTGTTTGCTTGCGATGGTTGTTAGTATCTTGATACATACAGCCTGTCTGATGCACCGTGGCGATGTCTGGAGGTTGTGCCAGGTAATGATCCTGGTAAGGAACAGGGCAGAGCATGCAGCAAGTGTTCCCAACATTCCATTCAACCAGTGCATGGGTTCAGCCGCCAAATTAAATGTGTTCAGTGGCTTCATGTAGTCTTACTGGGGATTTAGGTGTTTTAAGGAAAGTGAGCATTTTATGATTTAGTCCATTTATAATAAATTTGCACCTTGTTCATTCAGGAGTATATGAATCTGTCTATATATGATGCTTGTCTGAGATGTTCAGTGGACATCTGGATATTCCTTTCCGCGGCATTCATATACATGTAACAAGCATAAACATGCATGTCCCTCTGTGTGCATATCTCCCCACTATGGACGCTACCAACTGCCTGCATGATTCTGGTTTATATTGTATTGGGTGCGGTACGATATTCTGACCGCCGGTAAAATGCTGGAGGTTGGGATTCCGGAGTCGGTCTCATGAATGCCAGGATCCTGACCGCCCATTTGTAAGGGCGGTGCATTGATCTGCCTCTTAGGTGCGGAGTTTCCAGGCCAAAACCCAGCCATGAATAGAATGTGGAGTGAGCCACTTGTAACTGTAACATTGCCATTGTAATAGAGCATTTGTGTGAAGCTTTTTATCCTCTTTCTTATATAGTAACCTGCATGTGTCTTGGTTAGGCCAGCTGCTCTTTTATTCATTCTTTTCTTCTCTGTTCTATAACTGCAGTATTGACTTCAGAAAGTCATGATATTCGCTATTATTGCACCTATTAAAAGGTTTTCTTTTGTCCTCCAGACACACATAAATATTTCCCAGTCTTAGGTTCCGGGACACTTAAAAGATCCTGGGTATTTTTAAAGACTGGATACAAGTCATATACAGTATCAGTGGGATTTTATTTTCACCTAATATTTTTATAGGTCTTCTCGGCATTCATCATTGACGTTGTCTGTTCCTAATGAATTTATTGCATCATTTTAGATCTTAATTTTGCTCATGACCTGTAACATTGTAAAGGTAACTTTGCGTCAGCGGTGAGGTCACCCGCGGTCAGCGGCTGACCGCGGGTAACCCCACCGCTACCCGCAAAGTTCCCACCATTGAAAGTAATGGAGAGCCTTTGCGATGCGCTGTCTGAGGTCACACGCGCATACAGCCAATCAGGTGAGTGCAACGAAGTAGCGCTTCCTGATTGGCTGAAGGGACCTCGGTGACAGCAGTCACGTGGGGTCCCGGCATTCGGGGAAAGGGGTCTCATGTGTAAACATGGGACCCCTTTCAGTCCGCTGGATCGTGTGTTAGTTTATTTGTTTTGCCAAGTACGAGGATTTATATCTGGACACTGGATTGAGGTGAGTATAATTTTATTCACAGGTACCCCGGATCGTCGGATCAGGAGACGTGGCAGTCGGCGGGTCAACATAGGTAAGTATGTGTGTGTCGGCAGGTGTGCAATAAAGTTTTACTCTCAAGGTGTGTGTCTCCTGTTTTTATTTGGGTATTTTTTTCCCAGTAGTACTACAGGTACCAGCGGGCCCGTTTTTCTCCCGCATGCTGGTATTTGTGGTTCTCCAAGTACCAGCTTGCGGGGGAGGCTTGCTGGGACTTGTAGTACTACAGGAAAAACAATATTCTTTACATTTTCTCAAGGCTATCAGCCTCCCATCCGCAGCCATTGGATGGGGGGGACAGCCTCGGGCTTCACCCCTGGCCCTTGGGTGGCTGGGGGGGACGACCCCTTGATTGAAGGGGTCCCCACTCCCCCAGGGTACCCCGGCCAGGGGTGACTAGTTGGATATTTAATGCCACGGCCGCAGGGCGCTGTATAAAAGTGACCCCCGGCTGTGGCATTATCTGTCCAGCTAGTGGAGCCCGATGCTGGTGTAAAAAATACGGGGGACCCCTACTCTTTTTGTCCACCAGGCGCAGAGCCCGGTGCTGGTTTTAAAAATACGGGGGATCCCCTGTCCATTTCCCCCCCGAATTTTTAGAACCAGGACCAGTTCGAAGAGCCCGAGGCTGGTTATGCTTTGAAGCGGGGACCCCACGCCATTTTTTCCCGTGTTTTTCCTTGTTTTTCCCCGTTTTTAAAAAAACGGAACAAAATCCGTCAAATCGGCCGTTTTTAGTCAGCGGGACTGTCGAATCCGTTTTTTATTGAATATGGTCAATTTCGACGCCCACTTGCTGAAATTAGACTGTCGAATTGAAAAACAGCCGAAAAATTGCCGCGATTCGATGCTAATTGCATATACCCCTAAGTGTTCACACACCCGTGCGGGGACCATTCACTATGCACAATAGAATGTCTGATCATTCTAGGTTTATGGTGTACTGGATGCTAATTTCTATCTGTCCTTCTGTTATCCCATCTACCTACAGTATATAGAAGGTAGTGATGAGGATGTAACAAAGAATATACACATGGGGCACTCCTGTGATGAAGATTTTATTATTTCATTAATAAATCGTAAAACTAAACACGCGCCAGAATGTGGATAAAACCATGCATATTATAGCAAATGCTGTATAATGAACCTGTTCAATATCTGGCTCCAAAAGCATAATCAGCCTACATCACAATACAAATTTAGCTCCAACTATCAGTGCGTTTTCGTCATTTTACTCTGTCGATCGGCAATAATGGGAATAAAGGGGGTGATTCCGAGTTCGCTCGCAAGCTGCTTTTAGCAGCTTTGCACACGCTAAGCCGCCGCCTACTGGGAGTGAATCTTAGCTTATCAAAATTGCGAACAAAAGATTAGCAAAATAGCGAATAGACACCTCTTAGCAGTTTCTGAGTAGCTCCAGACTTACTTGGCATCTGCGATCAGTTCAGTGCTTGTCGTTCCTGGTTTGACGTCACAAACACACCCAGCGTTCGCCCAGACACTCCTCCGTTTCTCCAGCCACTCCCGCGTTTTTCCCAGAAACGGTAGCGTTTTTTCGCACACACCCATAAAACGGCCTGTTTCCGCCCAGAAACACCCACTTCCTGTCAATCACATTACGATCACCAGAACGAAGAAAAAACCTTGTAATGCCGTGAGTAAAATACCTAACTTAATAGCAAATTTACTTGGCGCAGTCGCACTGCAGACATTGCGCATGCGCATTAGCGACTAATCGCTCCGTTGCGAGAAAAAAATACAGAGTGAACAACTCGGAATGACCCCCAAAAGGCAGAATAATGTGATTTAAATAATATTGGAGGTAAAAAGCGAGAAAAGGGCATTTAAATGCTTAAAACTAGAATATCCATTATCTAAATACAAAATATGTAAAAATGACATCAGTCTGGTAAAGACAGAAGATGGTAAGCGGATAACCAGGATGGGCTACATTAACTATGTGGCACTTTTCAAAACTGATGCACCTTCTGCAATTTAGTCTTTTGAATTTAAAGGTGCGTGCAATAATATTGCATACAAAACTTAGTAAGTTCCACTAGTGAGAAACGTGTTTGTAACCAGGTGGTACACGCCCCTGCACACCCACAAGCATGCGCAGCAGAGGCCCAGATGACTGCATGCTTGCAGTAAACCGCGCAAGTGGCTGTTCCCAAGAACGGACCTTACAAAGCTGCGGGATAGGCCAGACTGGGTATGAAGAGATCGCAGGGAGGCTCCACACTCAACTTAAAAGTACACATCAGCAATCTGTTCTGTACATGGAACTTGCTGCACTGCAAGAAGCTTATTAACATTAGAAACTCTTCATAGCAGCGTATTGGATAAAGTGTGCACTGATTTATCTGGTCATTAGGAAAGTTCTGAGTATCTGTTCTGTACATCCTTTTATGCCATTTTTCATTTAAATATAAATGTTAATGTTTAACCACTATGCATGTATAGGATTTTACTGGTATATTCTGTACTCTCTTTATTCAAAATAAAAAGTTTAAAAAGGAAGAAAATCTCAGATCCTAGTTCATGACGCATTTGTACTGATAATTAACCTCTTATGCACCATTCTAAAAATCTAGGAAGACAGTGGGGTCTGTGCCATTATCCCTATAGGCCGCAAAGGAGTTAATACATGGCTTGTAAACAGAAGCACAGGTGTCCACACTTGTTTTTTTATTTAATACTGTTGTCCCTTTAAATCCAATGGGCAAAACCGCTGATTCAGCGTCTTTGAAAAGCACTAAGTACACAGTGAGTTTACCCCAGAAAGTCTAATTCTAAAAAAATGTAAGTACATAAATAGCAAGAACATGCCATTTGTGCATCATTTGTTACAGTAAAAAAATTATCTGTAAGGATTATAGGGGGACATTTACTAAGCAGTGATAAGAGCAGAGAAGTGAGCCAGTGGAGAAGTGCCCATGGCAACCAATCAGCACTGAAGTAACATCTATAATTTGTATACTATAAAATTATACAGAGCTGCTGATTGGTTGATGAGGCAACTTCTCCACTGGCTCACTTCTCCACTCTTATCACTGCTAAGTAAATGTCCCCCATAGTGTTAGTTCTGCAATGATTGTAGCACTTTTTCTTATTTATGCACTCCTTCATAAGCCTGGTGTGTGACACAAGGTTGTTAGAAAGCAGATGCTGTACACATCTTTAAAAAGGGACCGTAACCTGCACCTCAAAGTCTTACTTCTGTAGTGATTAATTATTTAAAGGGAATCCGTTCTGAAATACTGTAGTATCAGCATGGCTTAATGAAGGTCCAGTCTAGCGTAACAAACATGATTAGCTTTTTATGACTGGATAATTTTCAAGCTGGATCTTGGGAGGGCAATTGATGTAATCTATTTGGAGATTATAAAGGCGTGCAAAACTGTCCCTAGTACATAGAATAAGAGCAGTAGGTCTATGCGGCTAAAGAACTGGTTGAATGATAGACAGTGTGAGGTTATTTCTGTTGGTTGTAACTTTTATAGGCTGAGCTAATGTTAGAAGATCCCTAAAGGGATCAGTATTGCGCTCTGTCTTTTTTTTAGTCTATTTTTGTTTTTAAATTTAATGATTACTGTAAAGAAGCGATGGGCAACGGGTGACCCCCCAAGCCTTCACCTGCTTTGTGCTCTTATTTTATTTAATTATTTTTTTTTGTTTTTTTTTATATGTCATTAAAGATAGGCATCTATTTAATCGATTAAATGCGTTCATTTGAGTTACAGCTGAGATAAAGAGCAATGTGCATCCTCCTTTGAAGGTTAGCGGTCCCCTATCAGTGCTGCCCCTATCAGTTTGCCTTTCGTTGCCTTTGAGCGCGTTGATCTGTTATTACATATTACTTATACATATTCACATTCAAGATCAGACTTAACTTTTCCTGCCCTAAAGAAATGTTACCTATAGCTATAATTAGAAAAGGACGTTCACAAGGTTAGTTATCCAGACAACCTATGTGATTATCCCTTTTTGGGGTAAAGTTTGAAATCTCTTTTCCCTTCAAATTTAAATTTACAATAGGTTTTCTTTGCTTCCCGCTGGATCTAAACAATGTTTCTGAAAGATTGACATCTAAGATTTTTTTCTCTCCTCACCTTAGACTGATACTCTACTTTCTAGATGTTGAAAAATACCGTCTTCCTAGCCATAGGTAGAATACACTGAGGGAGTACACAAGAACAACGCAAGGGTTTAGGCAAGGTGACTTGGCTTCTGACAGACAGAGTATCCACCAAACGGGCAGACTATCCACAGAACAGGCACTACGTACAAGGACCTGGGAAACAGACAGGGGCACATCTAGAGAGGATGAGGCCTGTGTGCAGGCTCCGACTGAGCCCCCTCCTCTCTAGCCAGCTATGCTGTAGCTTTGGGCACTGGGGTCACTAGGAGACCCTAGCGCTGTCCCAGAGTCTAGTGCGCATGTGCAGTTCTCTGGGAAAATGGTGGCTATTTTCCTAGTGATTTCCTTAATACGCATGGGTGAAAAAAAGGGAAAATGGTGCCATCCCATTTTCCTGGTGATTTCTGCAGCACTGTTGACACAGGACTCCGGAGGGTAAGTATAAAAAAAAAATGGGTGTAGGGTGTGCGGTGAGGACCTCCAGGAACACCTGGGGCCCGTGTTCACCGCACACACTGCACCCATTATAAATACGCCAGTGGACACAGACCAGCCGCTTACACCAACGCATAAACTAGAACTAGCAGGGAACAGCAGGGCTGACTGACTGACTGACTTATAAGTGATACAAGCACCAATCAGCAGAGCCTGAGGGGGAAGGCCCCCATAATGAATAACACACGGGTCCTGACCGTCCGAGAGAAGCAGCCCCAGGGTTCCTTACGGCCGGCGGGGCAGTCAGGAAGTGGGGGGAGGTGACGCGATGTCCCGGTCGCTTAGCAATGGATGGGACCTGCAAGGAAGACAAGCCGTGGTGGCGGCTCATAACAGACGACAGGTCTATGATGCCTAAGCAAGGAGGCTACACTTCATGGGACCAAGATATTTGCAATCATTTAAAACCCCTGACCCATTCTCTAACATTATTTTTATGTATCTAGCACAATTGATTTCCCACCAACCTGTGTCAAATGCTGCAACAAACATTGGCCAGCATCCTTTGGAAATCAGCAAATTTTTATGCTTCTTAAAAATCATCAGTTTGTTGTATTTGTAACTCTTGGCTCAGTGGCAAACAGCCTTCAAAGCATTTTCCTTAAAGACTTTGGGGCATATGCAGTAGGGTTCGAGTTTGCCAGAGGTGCGAGATGCTGTGTTTTTCTGTTCCACAATGGCAAATTGCTTCCATCAACAACCAGTTTTACCCCACACCTCACATGCAACTGAATTCCCCTCTTAGATGTGATTTATCACTAGTCCACATATTGTAAAAACGGATGCTCAGATGTCCATCCTTTCCTTTTGAGTTCACAAACGTTGATGCTAGGTAAGCTAGTATTATGCTAGCTGTGCTTGCTAGGGTTCCTATGGGATTGCTCATTACTATATTGCTGGTAAGCTTTGAATGATCTGTTTAATATAAATAAATATGGAGCAGTAATCCTGGACCTCTGGAGTTTGTAAGGCAATGTGTTTGTTAGCACTACAGGCAAAACTGAAAGTGTGTGTGAACAGGACCATTAAATTAGACTTTATATCTGAGCTTTAAATAATGTTTAATAGACCTCAGTAATGGAGGTGAATGTGTAAAATGAATGCTTGAGATGTTGCGGAAACGTGTACAATTCTACATTCTTTAGACGTTACAGACCAACCAATCGGACTCATACTTTCCTCAGACTGTTATTGCTAGCAGTTGATTGTCCTCTGTGGTTTATTGCACTATGCAAGTGTTCCTTTGTTGTTACTGTTTGCAGTAAACCGGCCTATACCATCAACACAGTGGGCCCCATTTAACTTTCTAAAAGGGATAGGTCCTTCTTTAATTATTTAAAAGCTGTGATAAGCTTGTCTTATTGCTGTTCGTCATAGTGCCGCTTGCTCCTGTAGATGGGGACCCAGCAACAGCCTTTTCCGGCTTCAGCAAAGTCTTCCAGCCATTGTAGAGTCCCCTGCCAGGTGGAAGTGTTATGAATGACTTGACATTGCAGCCCGTCACTAGCAGTGATAGGCTGCCAGCAACGGAGTGGAGGATGTCGCACAGGAGCTCTCAGGAGAAGGAACTAATGCTAAATACCAGTGGCATATTAGTTGTCACTGTGATTCTAAAAATATACTGCTGGTAATAAGCATATGTAACAGGTAAGTACTGTGGGAATGTGGTTGTAGGTGTTGGTGGATGTACCTTGATTCTTCACCAGAATCACTTCCTGAACCGGATCTCACTGCTGGAACCCTAGGCATAGGTGACGAAGAACCCCAACCCCAGAGGACCCAATATAATAGTCACTACACGTTAGGACGGTGACATAAAGATTTATTATTCGGGAACAAAGAAGAGTAATCACAGCTGTAACTTTAACTGGCAGTTAGTGATTTAAACGGTATTCACCTTTACAGCACAATAAAAGAATTCATCATACAATGGACATAGACAGTGCAATGGTATTCAAAAAATAGGAATCAAATTGGACAGTAGGTGGCAGTGTAACGACACCAAAACTCAGTCAGTTTTAACTAGAGATGAGCGGGTTCGGATTTACTCGGTTCTTAACGCCAGAATTATCGCAAGTTCTTTTTTTCTGGATTTTTCTTATTGGCTAACCAAAACACGTGACATTCGTGAGCCAATAAGGAGATTCGGTTGAATTTGAGTAAAACCGAACCCGCTCATAGTTTTAACTAGTACTGGTTTCAGTTAGAAATGCAACCTCCCAAACAAGGATAAGACACTTAAGTTCCATAGTAAAGTGGGCTATCCTGAGTAGTCTTACTAATAGGGTGTTAACTGATTGCAACCGTTAATCACAGAGACACAGTCAAGCACATTTACCATTTAATTACTATGCTGAATATGGCATGCAAGCGCTGGAGTAGCTGCAGAGATAATAAGCAGGGTTAGAGTAGGGATGATAAAGTTCCTCACAGGAAAGTCAGTTTGCGAATTACTTGAGATGTCCTTGCACATCCACCAGGTGGCAGTCTAAGATAGCATCAGCATGCAGTATATCCTCCCTCCTAAGCTAGCGCATATAGTAGTAGATGCCTCTCATACGGCCCAGGTAATCTTTGCGGATGCCTAGGACAGGACCAAATTCATACAGGCAGCAGCAGGGTTCAATGAGAGTGCAACTAAAGATCAGTTTTCAGTCAAAGCCATAAGATTATAAGCACAGCTGGTAGTTGCAGGCTATATTAGTAGCTGAAGCTCTGAACAGCTAGAGTGTGTTCACAATACAGTTCAGCGTCACATGAAAGGTGCAGATAGTTTGCAGGCAAGGTATAATAAAGCTGGCTGATACAAGCTGTGGAGTGTCTAAAATACACAAGGGGTCTGCTCTTTTCTGTCACCCTGTTCACTAAGGCAGTGTAGAGTTTCTTTTGCTACCTGACGTCTGCCTTTCCTGATGTAAATTATATCCAAAAAGGGTCATGCTGGTTATTAAATAGACTCCCCTGTTGAAAGGTACAATATTTAATACTGTCCAGTACTCCAATAGCTGTGTCTGCCAAGTAAAAGGAAGAGCATCTCTCTCTCTCTCTCATCTGACCCCTATTCAGCTGTGTATGCGAAGCTGGTTGACTCTGGGTTTCTAACTGAGGGCATTAGCTGGAGTGTCTGTGCGTTAGAGGTGGGTACCTGCTATCAGCGGCCTCACCCACTCCCCTCTATCACCTGAGACCTTTCCCGGCAGCTTCTCTCAGTACTTGGCAGGCTGGTGTCACTGCAGCGGCTGGCGGCTCTCACAGTGGTCTCCTCAGCAGCGGCTCCGCTCTCCACAGCGTGTCTCCTCACAGCGGTCTCCTCAGCAGCTGCTCCGCTGTCCACAGCGTGTCTCCTCTCACACACACTGGTGCGAACACTGCCTCCTCTTTTTCCCACTCAGCCACAGCCAATCAAAACTCCATCAGCCTTCTCACTCCCTCCTCCATTATAAGTAAGTCCAAGGGTCCTAGTGCCTGTCTGCTCATTGGTCCTGCTGGCGTCTCCCAGGCAACAGCAGAAGGGAGTGTTAACCCCTTCAGCATTAACAGGATGGGTAGTAATCAAAGCTCAGCAAGGGGAAAATTAGGGGACCTTACTCATGACTTATCCAGTCCGACAGTTGCCTGCAATGCATACCCTTTGTAGTACAAATTAAAGGGGTCCAGTTGAGTGTCACACACAGTTATTAAATGGGGCCCAATATTTTATAAATAAGAAAGTTAGTAGTTGGTCTCTTCGCTCAGCAGGTACATCAATTAAGGGCTCCGGAGAAGTCAATAATATATGGTATAAGGGACACGTTTAGCATCCGGGCTGTTGGGAGGTCAGCGGTCATGTGACCGCTGCTGGAATCCCAGTACCACTCAAGACACGGGAGCCGGATAAACGAAAGTAGACATCCCAAAGGTTAGAATCTGGTTATGGTTAGTGCCGAGGGTGGGGGTTTATGGTTAGGCACTAGGGGGGATTAGCCCTAGCCAACACCCCTATAGTGTAAGCCCTACCCGCCACCCCCGTGGGTTACGATAGGGGACGGGGATTAGAATTGTTTACTCCCTCTGATGTCAGGATCTTCAATGTTGGGATGTCGCGGTCGGTCATGTCGGCCTCCCAACCTCCAGGATATAGGGGATCATTCCGAGTTGATCGCAAGCTGCAACTTTTTGCAGGCCGTGCGATCAGATAGACGCCGCCTATGGGGAAGTGTATTGTAGCTTAGCAAGTGTGCGATCGCATGTGCAGGGGAGCTGGGCAAAAAAGTTTTGTGTAATTTCTGAGTAGCTCTGTACTTACTCAGCCACTGCGATATCTCTTCAGCCTGTCAGGTTCCGGAATTTACGTCAGACACCCGCCCTGCAAATGCCTCGACACGCCTGCGTTTTCCTCACCACTCCCAGAAAATGGTCAGTTGACACCCAGATCCGCCTCCTTGCTGTCAACCTAGCGGGCTCCGCTGCCATGTCTTCCCTCGCTGTTCTTGCCACTGCGCGCCGGGCAACGACGCGCCTGTGCATTACTGCCCGCGTGCATGCACAGTTGTGACCCGTTCGCACAGCTGAGAAAAATTGCAGCGTGCGAACCGGTCGGAATGACCCCCACAGTATGTATTCCCGGTATAAAGATGCAGGGCACTCCCAGCGTTTTTAGCATAACAACAATGGGGTTAATTCAGAGTTGATCGTTAGATTTGGGTGGGTTATATTGTTTCTGTGCAGGGTAAATACTGGCTGCTTTATTTTTACACTGCAATTTAGATTTCAGTTTGAACACACCCCACCCAAATCTAACTCTCTCTGCACATGTTATATCTGCCCCCCTGCAGTGCACATGGTTTTGCCCAACTGCTAACAAATTTGCTGCTGCGATCAACTCTGAATTAGGCCCCATGTGTAGCAGAGCAGCCTATCTTTGGCTGTTCTTTAAGACTAGTAAACACATTTAGAGTTTTTCTACATTAAGGTGTCTATTTACTAAGCCTTGGGTGGAGATAAAGTCGCTGGAGACAGAGCCGTCCTTAGGCATAGGCAAACTAGGCAAATGCCTAGGGCATTTGGTATGCTTAGGGGCACCAGCAGATTCTGCTGATTAAAATGATATGTGGCATGCCTATATTCTGTGTGTGACTGCGGCTGTATCTGCATACAAAATGCTACGTTGCGTGTCTTCCTGGAAATCACTGTAATGTAGCATTTCATATGCAGATACAGCCGCTGTCGGACACAGAATATAAGCATGCTGCATATCATTTTAATCAGCAGAAGCTGCTTGTGCATCCTAGCCACATAGTAATGCAAATAAGATGCATTTTCATAAACAAAAGGCGCCCGACGTTAGCAGAGCTGCCAGCTGACTCACGCCAGGCATTTCTGCAGAACTAGCGGTGGTGCTAGGGGGCACCAGCCAAAATCTTGCCTAGGGCATCATATTGGTTAGGGCCGGCTCTGGCTGGAGATAAAGTGCCAGCCAATCGGCTCCTGTCATTTTTCAAACACAGCCTGTGTCATGTCAGTTAGGAGCTGATTGGCTGATACTTTATCTCCAGCGACTTTATGTCCATCCAAGGCTTAGTAAATAGACCCCTATACCCCTTACACACAGTCGAGAACCCAGGTTATTGCTGGGGCAAGCTGGTGTGATCTGTATCCAGGCTCTGTATGAAAGGGTTGAGCTGGGTCTTTCATCCTGTGTCTGTGACCAGGGTTATTCCTGGGTTTGACCTGGGTCAGCTGCAGTGTGAAAGGCAGACCTATGTCATTGATGACCTGGTTCATGTGTAAAAGGCTGCAGAATGGCTGTCTCAGTAGCGCTTGGAGATTACATAATCAAGTGTCCTATGTGAGCGGCGATAACCCGGGCCCTGGTGGCAGAGTGAAAGTGGTAGGTATATCTGAGGGTTCAGTATGGTATGCCGGCGGTCGGGCTCCCGGCGACCAGCATACCGGCGCCGGGAGCCCGACCGCTGGCTTACCGACAGTGTGGCGAGCGCAAGTGAGCCCCTTGCGGGCTTGCTGCGCTCGTCACGCTGCTGGCACGGTGGTGCGCCACGCTATTTTATTCTCCCTCCAGGGGGGTCGTGGACCCCCACAAGGGAGAATAAGTGTCGGTATGCTGGCTGTCGGGATTCCGGCGCCGGTATACTGTGCGCCGGGATCCCGTCAGTCGGCATACTGAAGACCACCCATATCTGAAGCCCCGGCTCCAACCTGTGTTTAACATCCCACGTTGGACACAGGTCAGAGCCGGGGCTTCAGTGTGAAAGGGGTATTAGTGAACCAATGTTAAAAAAATCCTGCTTCAGTCTATTAAAATGACAAAATCTACAATCACTGTGGAAGCTGTGTGGGGGGCTGAATATTGGATTTAAGGCGTGTACACACGGTGAGATTCGGGCTAACCCCGATTCTCACTGTGCGATAGAGACTAGGTCGGAATCGCAAGCATAGATGACTGTGCGTGCGATACTGACTATGTGCGATTTTGGCTTAGTGTCTATTTTTACTATACTTTTACACTAGATAGTAGAGATGAGCGCCTGAAATTTTTCGGGTTTTGTGTTTTGGTTTTGGGTTCGGTTCCGCGGCCGTGTTTTGGGTTCGACCGCGTTTTGGCAAAACCTCACCGAATTATTTTTGTCGGATTCGGGTGTGTTTTGGATTCGGGTGTTTTTTTCCAAAAACACTAAAAAACAGCTTAAATCATAGAATTTGGGGGTCATTTTGATCCCAAAGTATTATTAACCTCAAAAACCATAATTTACACTCATTTTCAGTCTATTCTGAATACCTCACACCTCACAATATTATTTTTAGTCCTAAAATTTGCACCGAGGTCGCTGTGTGAGTAAGATAAGCGACCCTAGTGGCCGACACAAACACCGGGCCCATCTAGGAGTGGCACTGCAGTGTCACGCAGGATGGCCCTTCCAAAAAACCCTCCCCAAACAGCACATGACGCAAAGAAAAAAAGAGGCGCAATGAGGTAGCTGACTGTGTGAGTAAGATTAGCGACCCTAGTGGCCGACACAAACACCGGGCCCATCTAGGAGTGGCACTGCAGTGTCACGCAGGATGTCCCTTCCAAAAAACCCTCCCCAAACAGCACATGACGCAAAGAAAAAAAGAGGCGCTATGAGGTAGCTGTGTGAGTAAGATTAGCGACCCTAGTGGCCGACACAAACACCGGGCCCATCTAGGAGTGGCACTGCAGTGTCACGCAGGATGTCCCTTCCAAAAAACCCTCCCCAAACAGCACATGACGCAAAGAAAAAAAGAGGCGCAATGAGGTAGCTGACTGTGTGAGTAAGATTAGCGACCCTAGTGGCCGACACAAACACCGGGCCCATTTAGGAGTGGCACTGCAGTGTCACGCAGGATGTCCCTTCCAAAAAACCCTCCCCAATCAGCACATGATGCAAAGAAAAAGAAAAGAAAAAAGAGGTGCAAGATGGAATTATCCTTGGGCCCTCCCACCCACCCTTATGTTGTATAAACAAAACAGGACATGCACACTTTAACCAACCCATCATTTCAGTGACAGGGTCTGCCACACGACTGTGACTGATATGACGGGTTGGTTTGGACCCCCCCCAAAAAAGAAGCAATTAATCTCTCCTTGCACAAACTGGCTCTACAGAGGCAAGATGTCCACCTCATCTTCACCCTCCGATATATCACCGTGTACATCCCCCTCCTCACAGATTATCAATTCGTCCCCACTGGAATCCACCATCTCAGCTCCCTGTGTACTTTGTGGAGGCAATTGCTGCTGGTCAATGTCTCCGCGGAGGAATTGATTATAATTCATTTTAATGAACATCATCTTCTCCACATTTTCTGGATGTAACCTCGTACGCCGATTGCTGACAAGGTGAGCGGCGGCACTAAACACTCTTTCGGAGTACACACTTGTGGGAGGGCAACTTAGGTAGAATAAAGCCAGTTTGTGCAAGGGCCTCCAAATTGCCTCTTTTTCCTGCCAGTATAAGTACGGACTGTGTGACGTGCCTACTTGGATGCGGTCACTCATATAATCCTCCACCATTCTATCAATGTTGAGAGAATCATATGCAGTGACAGTAGACGACATGTCCGTAATCGTTGTCAGGTCCTTCAGTCCGGACCAGATGTCAGCATCAGCAGTCGCTCCAGACTGCCCTGCATCACCGCCAGCGGGTGGGCTCGGAATTCTGAGCCTTTTCCTCGCACCCCCAGTTGCGGGAGAATGTGAAGGAGGAGATGTTGACAGGTCGCGTTCCGCTTGACTTGACAATTTTGTCACCAGCAGGTCTTTCAACCCCAGCAGACCTGTGTCTGCCGGAAAGAGAGATCCAAGGTAGGCTTTAAATCTAGGATCGAGCACGGTGGCCAAAATGTAGTGCTCTGATTTCAACAGATTGACCACCCGTGAATCCTTGTTAAGCGAATTAAGGGCTGCATCCACAAGTCCCACATGCCTAGCGGAATCGCTCCCTTTTAGCTCCTTCTTCAATGCCTCCAGCTTCTTCTGCAAAAGCCTGATGAGGGGAATGACCTGACTCAGGCTGGCAGTGTCTGAACTGACTTCACGTGTGGCAAGTTCAAAGGGCATCAGAACCTTGCACAACGTTGAAATCATTCTCCACTGCACTTGAGACAGGTGCATTCCATCTCCTATATCGTGCTCAATTGTATAGGCTTGAATGGCCTTTTGCTGCTCCTCCAACCTCTGAAGCATATAGAGGGTTGAATTCCACCTCGTTACCACTTCTTGCTTCAGATGATGGCAGGGCAGGTTCAGTAGTTTTTGGTGGTGCTCCAGTCTTCTGTACGTGGTGCCTGTACGCCGAAAGTGTCCCGCAATTTTTCTGGCCACCGACAGCATCTCTTGCACGCCCCTGTCGTTTTTTAAAAAATTCTGCACCACCAAATTCAAGGTATGTGCAAAACATGGGACGTGCTGGAATTTGCCCATATTTAATGCACACACAATATTGCTGGCGTTGTCCGATGCCACAAATCCACAGGAGAGTCCAATTGGGGTAAGCCATTCCGCGATGATCTTCCTCAGTTGCCGTAAGAGGTTTTCAGCTGTGTGCGTATTCTGGAAAGCGGTGATACAAAGCGTAGCCTGCCTAGGAAAGAGTTGGCGTTTGCGAGATGCTGCTACTGGTGCCGCCGCTGCTGTTCTTGCGGCGGGAGTCCATACATCTACCCAGTGGGCTGTCACAGTCATATAGTCCTGACCCTGCCCTGCTCCACTTGTCCACATGTCCGTGGTTAAGTGGACATTGGGTACAACTGCATTTTTTAGGAGACTGGTGAGTCTTTTTCTGACGTCCGTGTACATTCTCGGTATCGCCTGCCTAGAGAAGTGGAACCTAGATGGTATTTGGTAACGGGGGCACACTGCCTCAATAAATTGTCTAGTTCCCTGTGAACTAACGGCGGATACCGGACGCACGTCTAACACCAACATAGTTGTCAAGGACTCAGTTATCCGCTTTGCAGTAGGATGACTGCTGTGATATTTCATCTTCCTCGCAAAGGACTGTTGAACAGTCAATTGCTTACTGGAAGTAGTACAAGTGGGCTTACGACTTCCCCTCTGGGATGACCATCGACTCCCAGCGGCAACAACAGCAGCGCCAGCAGCAGTAGGCGTTACACGCAAGGATGCATCGGAGGAATCCCAGGCAGGAGAGGACTCGTCAGACTTGCCAGTGACATGGCCTGCAGGACTATTGGCATTCCTGGGGAAGGAGGAAATTGACACTGAGGGAGTTGGTGGGGTGGTTTGCGTGAGCTTGGTTACAAGAGGAAGGGATTTACTGGTCAGTGGACTGCTTCCGCTGTCACCCAAAGTTTTTGAACTTGTCACTGACTTATTATGAATGCGCTGCAGGTGACGTATAAGGGAGGATGTTCCGAGGTGGTTAACGTCCTTACCCCTACTTATTACAGCTTGACAAAGGGAACACACGGCTTGACACCTGTTGTCCGCATTTCTGGTGAAATACCTCCACACCGAAGAGCTGATTTTTTTGGTATTTTCACCTGGCATGTCAACGGCCATATTCCTCCCACGGACAACAGGTGTCTCCCCGGGTGCCTGACTTAAACAAACCACCTCACCATCAGAATCCTCCTGGTCAATTTCCTCCCCAGCGCCAGCAACACCCATATCCTCCTCATCCTGGTGTACTTCAACACTGACATCTTCAATCTGACTATCAGGAACTGGACTGCGGGTGCTCCTTCCAGCACTTGCAGGGGGCGTGCAAATGGTGGAAGGCGCATGCTCTTCACGTCCAGTGTTGGGAAGGTCAGGCATCGCAACCGACACAATTGGACTCTCCTTGTGGATTTGGGATTTCAAAGAACGCACAGTTCTTTGCGGTGCTTTTGCCAGCTTGAGTCTTTTCAGTTTTCTAGCGAGAGGCTGAGTGCTTCCATCCTCATGTGAAGCTGAACCACTAGCCATGAACATAGGCCAGGGCCTCAGCCGTTCCTTGCCACTCCGTGTGGTAAATGGCATATTGGCAAGTTTACGCTTCTCCTCCGACAATTTTATTTTAGGTTTTGGAGTCCTTTTTTTACTGATATTTGGTGTTTTGGTTTTGACATGCTCTGTACTATGCCATTGGGCATCGGCCTTGGCAGACGACGTTGCTGGCATTTCATCGTCTCGGCCATGACTAGTGGCAGCAGCTTCAGCACGAGGTGGAAGTGGATCTTGATCTTTCCCTAATTTTGGAACCTCAACATTTTTGTTCTCCATATTTTAATAGGCACAACTAAAAGGCACCTCAGGTAAACAATGCAGATGGATGGATTGGATACTAGTATACAATTATGGACGGGCTGCCGAGTGCCGACACAGAGGTAGCCACAGCCGTGAACTACCGCACTGTACTGTGTCTGCTGCTAATATATAGACTGGTTGATAAAGAGATAGTATACTCGTAACTAGTATGTATGTATAAAGAAAGAAAAAAAAACCACGGTTAGGTGGTATATACAATTATGGACGGGCTGCCGAGTGCCGACACAGAGGTAGCCACAGCCGTGAACTACCGCACTGTACTGTGTCTGCTGCTAATATATAGACTGGTTGATAAAGAGATAGTATACTCGTAACTAGTATGTATGTATAAAGAAAGAAAAAAAAACCACGGTTAGGTCACTGGTATATACAATTATGGACGGGCTGCCGAGTGCCGACACAGAGGTAGCCACAGCCGTGAACTACCGCACTGTACACTGGTTGATAAAGAGATAGTAGTATACTCGTAACAACTAGTATGACGACGGTATAAAGAATGAAAAAAAAACCACGGTTAGGTGGTATATAATACAATTATGGTTGGACGGACTGCCTGCCGAGTGCCGACACAGAGGTAGCCACAGCCGTGAACTACCGCACTGTACACTGGTTGATAAAGAGATAGTAGTATACTCGTAACAACTAGTATGACGACGGTATAAAGAACGAAAAAAAAACCACGGTTAGGTGGTATATATTATAATACAATTATGGATGGACGGACTGCCTGCCGAGTTCCGACACAGAGGTAGCCACAGCCGTGAACTACCGCACTGTACACTGGTTGATAAAGAGATAGTAGTATACTCGTAACAACTAGTATGACTATGACGACGGTATAAAGAAAGAAAAAAAAAACCACGGTTAGGTGGTATATAATACAATTATGGATGGACGGACTGCCTGCCGAGTGCCGACACAGAGGTAGCCACAGCCGTGAACTACCGCACTGTACTGTGTCTGCTGCTAATATAGACTGGTTGATAAAGAGATAGTATACAATACTACTAATATACTGGTGGTCAGGCACTGGTCACCACTAGTCACACTGGCAGTGGCACTCCTGCAGCAAAAGTGTGCACTGTTTAATTTTAATATAATATTATTTATCATGTACTCC